>NW_027020609.1:0-15000 GCF_036884655.1 Musa acuminata AAA Group
ATCACTCACATCAAGATCTATGTGTGCAACGGTGCATCTCCATGCCCTGTGATCGTCCATCTCGTCCTCGTCGGTTTCGTCGACATCTTGATGCATCTCCATGCAACACGATCGTCCGTCTCGTGGGTCCCGCTGTCGCATCCACGCTCCCGCTGCGCCTCCTCATGTGATTACAACTTAATCATAGGCACGCAGGCCCGACAATAAACGAGAAATATAATGGAGGTTCGCAGACCTCAATAATAATAATCACAAGTACACACATCACACGGTCCATGATCATCCGTCCACACATCATACATCACATGTATAAATAATCATCATCATGTAGGACTACTAGATAATAATAAAAATAATAATCAACTAAACCTTTTAATTAATTAATATTTTCTGAAATCAGGGATATATAGGGAATTTCTCAATTCCTAAGGGTATTTTCGTAATTTGGACAAAAGACAGAAACTGGAATTTCTCAAATTCCGAGGGGTAAAACTGTCTTTTGCCCAGAAAACCCTAATACCCTTTGCCCTTTTTGCTGCTGCCGCCGCCGCCACCCTACCGGCGGCGGCCTGTGCGGCGGGGCGAGGGCACTGCCCTCGCCTGCAGGCGGCACGCCCGCTGGCGGCGATGCCGCTGCGGGTGGGCGCCCCCTTCGGGCGCCACTGCCTCCGCAGACGGTGCTGTACCGCCGGGCGGCCGCCCCTGTGGGGGGGTTTCGCCCGCGGGAGCAGCGGCGGCAGGCGCCGCTTCCTTTCGGCGGCAGGCGCCGCTTCCTATCGGCGGCAGGCGCCGCTTCCCTGCGGCGCCTCTGCCCGTGGGTTGCCAACCCCGCCAGCAGCAAGCCTGCTGCAAGCAGACCGCCGGCCGGCTGCTGCAGGCACAGCGCTTGCGCATGCGCCGGCGCTGTGCTGCCTGGCTGCGGCTGCAGCTGCGGCTGCCGCTGCAGGTGGCTGCAGGTATGCAGATCGAGGGCAGCAACTGTTGCTGCCCTTTATCGCTTTTGCGTCAACGATTTTGACGTCAATATTCTTCCTAAACACAACACACGCAGTTCAAAACCAATCATTCGCACGAACAACCTGGCTCTGATACCACTGTTGGGTTATCATAGGGGGGCGACATCATATGCGCAGCGGAAGAACAAGAAAACAAAAATCCCCGATTCCCAAAAAGATGTTCATCGTCGTGCGAAGATTGGTGCGCAAAATCCGCAAAAAACACAAAACTGCGTATAGAGATTGTGTTACCTAGGGAGATCGTATATCCCTGTTTCCTTGCAGATCCTTAGGAGAGGGTGAAGGAGGTCAAGCGTCCTCCTCTCTAGCGGTGATCCACACAGCAGGGTTGCGACGACGCTCCTCAAAACTCCAGGCCTACTCTGAGGGGAGAGGGAGAGGAGAATAGGAAGGGCAAGCAAAGACTCTAGCCTATGAGGCTGTGAATCCCTCCTATTTATAGAGATCCCGTGTCAAAACCCTAATGGGTCCTTTCCCTAGTGGGTATTGGATCTGCATCCAATAAGACAAGGGCTCCGTCGGATATCTCATATCCGAACCTCTACTCATCGCAATGCCTACCATATGTGTGTGACCCTCTAGGCCCAATATCGAGCTGGCCGTGAGTCATACCTGTCAGAACTCCTTCTAACTCAGTGAATTATTATCTCTGTAATAATTCACTCGACTCATCGACTACGGAAGTACTAGGCCACTACGCCGTAGTCCCCAGACGATACAGGGGAATCCAATCCATTGGACCTGTCTGTCCTCAGTTACCATGTACCTATAGTCCCTCATCCATCTAATATCCCAGAGACCGTATATCGAGCATGGTGCTGTCAGACCCATACGGTTTCTACTCGAGTCTCGCTCTAATCGGATTCTCCCGGAGAACTCTTTCTCTCTCAACCCGAATGACCCTGGCCAGGGATTTGTCTGAGCAAGAACACATGGGATATTCCTCTCATGATATCGAGAGTGGATGATCCTCTATCGACACTCAATAGCCCTCGTAAGGTCGACTACCACTCCCAATGACCAGCTGTACTAGATCTGGGAACAGCCAAACCTATAAGTTTGGTATCAAAGAGTGGAGCACTCATACAGGACATCCTTGGTGTCTCAAGTCTAAGAACCAGATACACCACTAGGACTACGGAATCGTTGTCTGACAATAAGGCATCATCAACCATCCAGCATTCCGTAAGCGGATCAATCAGTGAACTCATTCTCCAATGAGCACCTGTACTGTATCCCTAGTGTCCCTACACGAGCAGCTATGAGACCAGCTGCATCCATCATATGGACGGGTATACAGCACACCAGTCTATCCGGTTATCACGATGTCCCTCTCGAGTAACCTATGACCGGGATTATTTAGGATATGTGTTTAAAGGTGAATCGGTCTCATTATCGTGATCTCATCACGATCCGATTCCCATTGCACAAATCCAAGGACATCACAATATATATGCATTTATGCAATAGTTATAAAGTGATATACGCCAAAATATAATAAGCAAAAAGATTCTGTATCAAGTCACACGTGCCATCACTCACGTGATTGGCTTGCTGGGCACTTATTTCGTTGGGTCGAAATAGTGGTAACGTTGCTTCCGCGCTTCCCACGTAGGATGATCTGTTTGCCCTTACAGTAGAATTTCATAATTAATTTAGAAAAGTTCCAAGAGACATCACCTAGTGTAGTCAGCCATTCTATACCAAGCACTACCTCATAGTCATCGATTGGTAGGAGGAAGAAATCTGTGATAATTTCTTGGTCTTGCAGTAATAGTTTCACCTGCGAGCATCTTTGGTCGCACTTTAGGATTCTACCGTCGGCAACCTTTACGTCGAACTTGCTGCAACCTTCAATATGCAGTGCCATCCGAGCAGCAACCTCACTATTCAGGAAGTTATTAGTGCTACCCGTGTCGATGAGAACAGTGATTGGCTGTTGTTTGAGAAGGCCTCCAACTTTCATCGTTTGCGGATTTGAGCAGCCGGCTAGTGCGTGTACCATAATGTCGGTCGGCTGTGGCTCTTCTTCCATATCTTCTTCTTCATGTTCAAGGCTCACTTCTAGATGTTCAATGACCACTTCTTCTACTGGTTCAATCATAAGAAGTCTACCTTTTTTACAATGATGCTCGCGGCTCCACGGCTCATCACAATGCCAACATAACCCCTTCGCAGATCGCTCCCGAAGTTCTTCTCTTGTCAACCTTTTTGGTGCAGGGACTCGGTTGATAATAGGGGGGGTGAGGGCTTTAATATTATAGGTCGAGGAGTGATCCTAGTCCTCCAGGCTTCATGGTTCAATCGGTCATCTTGAAGTCGTGCGAAAGAGATGGCTGCCATAAGCGTGTATGGTTGTCGTGCTTTAACTTCTCCTTGGATCTCCGGCTTCAAGCCCTCAATGAAGGTCCCCAATAGCTTTTTTTTAGACCAATCATGAGTTTGATTAGATAACCTTTCAAACCTGGTTTGGTACTCCTGAATGGTGGAGGTTTGTCGGATCTTTGCTAGTTGTCCGTCAATGTTCTCGTAATCGGTTGGTCCGAAGCGGATCAGCAGTCCTTCTTTGAATTGTCGCCATGAAAGGACTCCATAAGTGTGTTCAAACCAGTCAAACCACTGTATAGCATCCCCTTCAAGATGTATAGCTGTAATTTTCACCATGGATGCGTCCGCAGTTTTATGGTACCGAAAATACCGCTCCGCGCGCGAGATCCAACCAATTGGGTCTCCTTCTTCCCATCTAGGGAAGTCCACTCTCATGCGTGAATAGTTAGGGTCCGTTGAATCTCGTATTTTGATGATGAAACCAATTGATAATTATATTTATATTTAACTGCATTTTGAGTGATGCAGGTCTACTCGATCAGGATTAGACAATTAAGGCAGGAGGAATTGATGTTGCGCCGGAGGAGATCACGTTAGGATATTGGATGGCAGAAGGCTTCGGACGTCGGGCATCGGGCCAAGAATGGAATTGCGCCAAGGATATCGGCGTTGCGGAGGTCAATCGCCGATTGGGCAACAAGCCGCAAGAGAGGACGATGCGCCGAAGAATCGAACGAAGTGCCAACCAATGACGTGCCGGGAAATAGAATGTCAATTCGCTTTATAATAATTGTCTAGATCGGAGTAAAGTTTTTGCTTGTGTGTGCAGGATTAACTATGATAACGACGAAGACATAAAGCAAAACAAAGTGTTGGAGTCAAGCACGAAGGATTCATTGCGAGTTCGAGATTCGACGGAAGTCCGAAGGTTCGTCGGGAATGCTGCTGGAACTAGCCAAGAATGAGTAGGGAGCTTGCCGAAGGGTTTTTCGGAAGCTCGCCGAGAAAGATCGGAGCTTGTCGAAGAAGCTCATCGGAACTCGCCAAGATCAAATCATGAAGTCTAGGAGCTTGCCGGGAGTCTACAGAATGGTTTCCGAGAGTTTATCGGAAGACCGCCGGAAGCTCGCCGGAAGAAGTCTTGACATACGGACTTTGTAATAGCTTAGAAAATATCTTTAAATTTGTAGTTAGTACATTAATTAGGGTTAGGATTAAGTGTTAATCTTATAACCCAAGTAGGGGCCAATTGGGCCCGAGTTCGGACTGGTTTGGGCCAAATTTGGAGCCTAACTAGTGAGCTGAATTGGCCTAGGCGGTGGCACCGCCTAAGCTGGGCGGTGGCACCGCTCAGCACTCGAGAGCTGGGTGGTGACACCTCCTGGGCTGGGCGGTTGCACCTCCCAGCACCCGAGCGCTGGGCGGTGGCACCGTTAGCATCGGGAACATAAGAGAATTCAAATTTTTGGAGCCCAAATTTGAATCCTCTTGAGGCCTATAAATACCCCTCAAGTCTCAGCTGAGAAAATAACTTTTTGAGCAGCAATTGTTTGAGAGAAAAGTCTTAGAAAAGTCTTTGCTAGTCTTATTTTCAATTTGCTAGTGTTCACCTCCTTCTTTCTTGCTGAAAATCTGTAAGAGAGTGAACCGCTTGTAAAAAGTTGTAAGAGGGGTATTTGTCCTTCCATTTCAAGAGATTTGCTAGTGGAAGGTGGGAGCCTCATCGAAGAGGGGCCTCGCAAGTGGATGTAGGTCATTTGACCGAACCACTGTAAAATCGGCGTGATCTCTAGTTTGCATTTACTTATTGTTATTTACATTACTGCAAACCATTTGCACTTTAATGCTCTACTTCTTTGTCTCCGTCTTACTTATCTCTTCAAGTTAAAACGCAATCGAAACGGTTTCAAACGAAAACGTTACTTTTATCGTACGAAGTTTTCAAAAGTGTTTAAATCGTCAAAAGTTTATCACACTTTACCGCTGCACTAATTCACCCCCCCCCCCCTCTTAGTGCCGCTCTGATCCTAACAATTGGTATCAGAGCCACGGTTTTCCACTTTGGTTTAATACCCAATTAGAAATGGTTTTTTTCGGCTTTCAAGAGGGCTTTTCGGTTGTTCGTCCACCGTTGTTTAACGGATTGGACTACACTTATTGGAAAACTCGAATGAGAGTTTTCTTGATTTCTATGAATTTGAATTTATGGAATATCGTTGAAAACATTTTTTAACTTCCCTCTAAACCGATGAACGAATGGTCGGATTTGGAGAAGAAGTATTTTTCTTTAAACGCAAAGGCTATGAATGCCTTATTTTTCGCTTTGGACAAAACTGAGTTCAATCGGATTTCAACGTGCGAAACAACTTTTGATATTTGGCGAACACTTGAAATCACGCACGAGGGAACTAGTAGAGTCAAAGACTCGAAAGTTAACATTTTATTGCATGATTTTGAGCTTTTTCGAATGCAACCAAGCGAGACTATAGGCGACATGTACACCCGTTTCATGGATGTCGTCAATAATCTAAGTGTTTTGGTAAATCTTTTTCGAATTTTGATCTCGTAAGCAAGATCTTAAGATCCCTTCCAAAAAGGTGGGATCCTAAAATAACTGCAATACAAGAAACAAAAGATTTAAATATTTTTTCACTTGAAGAACTAATTGGTTCATTGATGACATATGAAATGGTTCACAATACACATGATGAACATGATGAACAAAATCACCTTCCAAAGAACAGGAAGGATTTGGAACTCCGGACAAATGAATACCACTTGAACGATGACTCAAGTGATGAGGACAATATTGAACTTGAACTTCGAATACTAAATCTTAATAAGTTTATTAAACAAAATCTAAAATAAACAATGAACTTGAACGGAGGAAGAGGCCAAAGAAGAGGAAGGCAACCAAGAATGAATCAAAAACTTCCAAAGGCGAAACGACGAATTGGGCTTTGACGGGCTTCGACTACAAGGTAAGTAACTCAACTCTCTTGAATTATTTTGAAATTACTTGATGTTTTCCATGATGCATTTTCTCTTTTCTTTTGAATAATTATTTTTCTTGAAAATTGTATGTTTTATGTTAATAGAATAAAATGTTAGATTTAAATAATCATATATATGTGTTTGAGAAGCAAGAATGTGTATTTTGATGATTTCTATATTAACCTTCAATGATGATGCATGGTTTTTATATGGAAGGCTTGATGAATTTTTTTTAAACCTTGTCTTTGGTTTTCAAACATGATGTATGTTTTTGACATAAGAACAAAACTTGAGCATGCTAATATAAAGTCAATCACATAAATTAAAACTAAAGAAGTTTTAGTTATCTATAAGAATCATTCAAAATTATGTTCAATGAAACCATTGCATAATGATGTAATGAAAATATTAAACATTTTGAAACCATGTTTTAGTGTCATGCATAATGATCATGCTTAATAAATTTCGAAATTATGCATATGAATCTGGTGATTTATGGATTATTGAATTTTACCATAATGAAAGTGCCTTATTAATCCTTGTTGTAATAAATCTTACACTTTCGGTTTTAAACATTATACATGTTTTTATTTGGTATAAGTGAAATAAAATCATATGAATTGAAACAACTAAAAAGAGGAAAATATTTTTTTCTTGAAAATTTATTTTTCTCTATCCTATTGATCTTAATGTTTATTATGATAAATCTATGTATACCATTTTGAATCTCTTGAAAGTAATATTGATATTTTGATGATTTAAATTTGAAATGAGTTTTATCAAAATCATGATATTGATTTCTTGGAATAACATGAGATTACCTTTGATGATCATTTTGATTCATGGAATTTTGGATTCATGACTTGGTCTTACATTTGTTTATGAGATGATTGAAATCTTTGTACGTTTGAATTCTTCCCTTGTCCTTTCAATTTATGCATGTTATATGTTAAAGATTTAAAATCATGTTTTGGTATCATGCATATCTAAGAAATATTGATGTGACAAATTGAATAAGTTGAAAATGAATGATGATTTTTCTCTTGAATATAACTTGTGATATTTTTTATATAAATCATCATTTTGATTTCTCGACATTCGATACATGAGATTTTATTATAAATCAAAATTTCTCATTAATCAATCTTCTACGATTTTACTTGATATTCTCTTGAGAGGAGATTTTCTAAATGAATCATGATTTTTCCTTGTGAGTTCTTGGAGTTATTACTTGATTTTTCTTTTAAAACAAGATCTCTTCTTTGTACTCCTATGCTTTTTCTTGATATTTTATTTAAAGAAGATATTTACTATATGAATCATGTCTTTTGGTATTCAAATGATTTTATCCTTCATGACATGATTTCTTTGTATTTATGGCTTGCATGGCTTGAAATGTTTTGGTATAATGCATGCAATAATGAAATATTCATAAAGTTAAAATGATGTATGCAATACTTATGATAATGATGTACATGATGTATTTATTGCATATGATGTGTATCATGAATGCTTTAAATGATGAATGTTTGGTATCATGATCAACATGTTGATAAATGCTTAAAAAATTTAATGTTTGAGTATCATGTATGATATGCTTATTAATGATGATTGATTTATTTTTCGGTATCGTGCATGAAAAATAAGGTTATTGAAATTGTGTATATTTTAATTTGAATATATAATGATGCACAAATAAGAATGATACTTACCTTTGTCATAATATGAAAATTGATATAAGGGTCTTCCCTTCTTTTTGACAATGACAAAGGGGGAGCAAGAATTTCTAGCGTGGACATCATGAAAAGAGGCAAATTAACTAGCTTGCACAATTCAAGATGAAAGCAAAAATTGCACTTATCAAAAGAGAAGATGAAAATGTAACATTTGCCAAATTGTTTGCTTGCCTCATGTAAAACATTATCTCTTGCTAGTTTGGCATTTTTGCTAGCTTGTATGTTGCAAAACTTGATCACTTTTTCAAACATTTTGCTAGCTTACACTTTGTAAAGAAAGCAAAAATGACACTTCTAGAAGAAAGAGCTTGTTATTTTGAACATCACAAGCTTGCCTATCTTAAGAAATAAAAATTGCAAAAGTGCTATCTTGCCTATCTCAAGAAGCAAAACTTGCAACTTGCACATTGCAATAGGAAGCAAGAATTATGAGCTTACACAAGAAAGCTATCTTGCATTTGCTTTCGAAATTTTTGCTAGCTTGTATATTGTGAAACTTACATATCGTAAAAATTGCTAGCTTGTAGTCTAAAGAGAAGCAAAAAGCTGCTATCTCAAAAGAAGCAAATGTGCTATCTTGCCTATCTTAAGAGGTAAAAATGCTAAATTGCACATCTAGCAAAACTTGACAAATTTACATATTTCAAGAAGCAAGAGTTGCTTTCTTGAACATCTCAATATTGCTAGCTTGCATGATGTAGAACTTGCTATCTTGAACATTACCAAAAGTGCTATCTTGTATGCTGTAAAACTTGCATATCTAAAACTTGATAGCTTGAATGTCCAAAGCATGATGCATTACTTGCTAAATTTTTTAGCTTCAAAACTGCATGATGATAAAACTTAATATTATGTTTTTCATGCAATGAGTTGAACTTATATTACAAACACAAAGAATAGTTGTACTTCTCCTTTTTGTTGATGACAAAGGGGGAGAAGTATGTTGATGACATGATATGCATAAGTCTATGCATGAGTTCATAATGACGTGTTGCAAGTATTAATGATGAATATTGCAATGACTTGAATTCAGTTTGAATTCAAGGTTCTATCAATATGGCATATTGATAGGGGGAGTTTGTTTAAACTCCGGGAGTCAAGTTTAACTCCGTCATCAATTGGTTGTCATCATCAAAAAGGGGGAGATTGTTAAATCTTGTATTTTGATGATGAAATCAATTGATAATTATGTTTATGTTTAACTGCATTTTGAGTGATGCAAGTCTACTCAATCAGGATTAGACAATTAAGGTAGGAGGAATTGATGTTGTGCCGGAGGAGATCACGTTAGGATATTGGATGGCAGAAGGCTTCGGACGTCGGGCATCGGGCCAAGAGTGGAATTGCGCTAAGGATATCGGCGTTGCGGAGGTCAACCGCCGATTGGGCAACAAGCCGCAAGAGAGGACGATGCGCCGAAGAATCGAACGAAGCGCCAACCAATGACGTGCCGGGCAACAGAATGTCAATTCGCTTTATAATAATTGTCTAGATCGGAGTAGAGTTTTTGCTTGTGTGTGCAGGATTAACTACGATAATGACGAAGACATAAAGCAAAACAAAGTGTTGGAGTCAAGCACGAAGGATTCATTGCGAGTTCGAGAGTTCGACGGAAGTCCGAAGGTTCATTGGGAATGCTGCCGGAACTAGCCAAGAATGAGTAGGGAGCTTGTCGAAGGGTTTTTCGGAAGCTCGCCGGAAGGTTCGTTGGAAGTTCGCGGAGCTCGCCGAGAAAGATCGGAGTTTGTCGAAGAAGCTCATCGGAACTCGCCAAGATCAAATCATGAAGTCTAGGAGCTTGCCGGGAGTCTGCAGAATGGTTTCCGAGAGTTTATCGGAAGACCGCCGGAAGTTCACCGGAAGCTCGCCGAAAGAAGTCTTGACTTACGGACTTTGTAATAGCTTAGAAAATGTCTTTAAATTCGTAGTTAGTATATTAATTAGGGTTAGGATTAAGTGTTAATCTTATAACCCAAGTAGGGGCCAATTGGGCCCGAGTTCGGACTGGTTTGGGCCAAATTTAGAGCCCAACCAGTGAGCTGAATTGGCCTAGGCGGTGGCACCGCCTAGGCTGGGCGGTGGCACTGCCCAGCACCCGAGAGCTGGGCGGTGACACCTCCTGGGCTGGGCGGTTGCACCTCCCAGCACCCGAGCGCTGGGCGGTGGCACCGCTTGGCTGGGCGGTGGCACCGTCAGCATCGGGAACATAAGAGAATTCAAATTTTTGGAGCCCAAATTTGAATCCTCTTGAGGCCTATAAATACCCCTCAAGTCTCAACTAAGAAAACAACTTTTTGAGCAGCAATTGTTTGAGAGAAAGGTCTTAGAAAAGTCTTTGCTAGTCTTATTTTCAATTTGCTAGTGTTCACCTCCTTCTTTCTTACTGAAAATCTGTAAGAGAGTGAACCGCTTGTAAAAAGTTGTAAGAGGGGTATTTGCCCTTCCATTTCAAGAGATTTGCTAGTGGAAAGTGGGAGCCTCATCGAAGAGGGGCCTCGCAAGTGGATGTAGGTCATTTGACCGAACCACTGTAAAATCGGCGTGATCTCTGGTTTGCATTTACTTATTGTCATTTACATTACTGCAAACCATTTGCACTTTAATGCTCTACTTCTTTGTCTCCGTCTTACTTATCTCTTCAAGTTAAAACGCAATCGAAACAGTTTCAAACGAAAACGTTACTTTTATCGTACGAAGTTTTCGAAAGTGTTTAAATCGTCAAAAGTTTATCACACTTTACTGCTGCACTAATTCACCCCCCCCTCTTAGTGCCGCTCCGATCCTAACAGGGTCGGTCATAGAGTCTCCCCTCTCTTGTAAGACATCTCTTTGGGCTTGATGTGATTGGTTAGAGCTCTCTCCTTGATGTGATTTCTTCGGGCTTGGTGGTCGGCCCAAACCGAATTTGGTAAAGAGATTCTGAATCTTATCCTCCATTCGTGCCTCAAAGGCTTCGAATTTAGCATTGATTGCCTCCTCAGATGCCATAGTATATGACTCCAAATCTGTGATGTTAAGATCTCTCTTTTGTTGACGGGTTAAAGGCATGTATATAGGTTGAGAGAAGTGATGGTCGAAAGGGTTAGTGGATTGGTAGATGTAGGCTGCAGTTTAGGCTTGTTTTGTGACTATTTTGGGTGCAGTTTGAGGGTATGGTTTAGGCAGTTTTAGGGCTATGGATGAATGTTTTAGATCTATGGTATATGGCAGCAAAGGTTTGATAGAAATTAGTAGAAGTTTGCTGCAGAATTGTGTTATCTTGTAAGAGCAGAATTGTCGTCGAAGAAACAGCGATTTCTCGACGAAATTTCCACCAAAAATTTGAGAGATTTGAGAAGGGAATTGATAGCAATATCTCAGTTTATATGACAGCAAGGATGTCCAATTTAATCATGAAAATTTCGGCAGTAACAGTAAGAAAATTGGTGCAAGTTGCGATAGCAGAATTCTCGTCGAAAAATTTCAACAGTTTACGATGAAAAGATCAGTGGTTTATATTCAGAATTTTTTAACGAAATCAAAGGGAAATCCACTGGTAGGAAGTGTCAAAGCTATCAAAAAAATTTCGTAGAGATTTGGATAGGAAAAATATAGTATCAAGATCAAACCAACAGTGCTATGCGGCTGAAATTCTGCAATGTATCTTTCGTCGTAGAGATGAAAACTTTGTGACGAAAAGTTTATGCAGCAATATAGGAACAATTTTTTTTTTTTTTTTTTGGAATTTCGAAAGGGATAACTAAATTGCAGCAGCAGTAAGGTAGGAAACCAAAACCTGTTGCAATTCATGGGGAGATCAAAGGATGATCTGCAGTGGTAGAGATGACGGCGAAATTTGGCGACAATCTTTTAAGCAATTGTGGGAATTGCTTTGGGTGGCTGTGGAGGGTTGATGGATGGCTGTGGAAGGGCAGCGAAATGCCAAGAATGCTGCTCTGATACCAGGTGATAGAACACTTACAGATTCTAAACTTGGGGTTGATCTCTTTAGGGGATCGGCCTTCTTAGAACTCTGTAGGGGTTCCTCCCTCCAAGTTGCTGCTCAAAGGCTGCAGAAAAGATTCATCTATTGCCTATCAAAAGAGAAGGAATACATGGCTATTTATAGGGCTTCTAAACCCTAACTCCTAATATGACTCCTAATTAAAAATCTTACTTCTAACCAACTCCTAATAGGGCTCCTACTCAAGACCCCTATTCCCTTACAACTCCTAATTCTTCTCTAAGAAAAAACCTCCTACATGAATGTCCCTCTCAATTAGGACTCTCCTAGCTAGAGTCCTAACAGAATGTCGCTCTCAATTAGGACTCTCCTAGCTAGAGTCCTAACAGATTCCTAACAGAATGTCTCTCTCAATTAGGACTCTCCTAGCTAGAGTCCTAACAGTTACACGAGGAGCATGTATGATAGTTGTGTCTACTTCCGAAAGTTAACTGATAGCTCTTTTATGTATTTGTTGCTTTATGTTGATGACATGCTTATTGCAGCTAAGAATTTGTCAGAAATTTACACTTTAAAAATGCAGCTGAGTAGTGAATTTGAAATAAAAGATTTGGGAGCAGCTAAGAAAATTCTTGGCATGGAGATCAAAAGAGAACGAGGAGTTGGAAAATTATTTCTAACTCAGAAAAATTATCTCGAGAAAGTCTTGGAGAGGTTTGGCATGAAAAATGCTAAGCCAGTGAGTACTCCTCTTGCTAGCCATTTTCGGCTATTTGCTGCTCAGTCACTACAGTCAGTTGAAGAGGAAGAATATATGGCGCAAGTTCTATATTCCAATGTCATTAGCAGTATTATGTATGCAATGGTTTGTACTCTTCCAGATATTTCATAAGCAGTTAGTGTGGTTAGCAGATATATATCTCTCCCGGGTAAAACATATTGGCAGGCTGTGAAGTGGATTCTCAGATACTTGCAAGGGACTTCAGATGCTTGTTTGGAGTTTGGGAAAAATCGTGACACTTTGGTTGGTTTCGTCGACTCTAATTATGTTACGGATCTTGATAAATGAAGATCTTTGACTGGGTATGTTTTTTGCGTTGGCGGTTGTGCAGTTAGTTGGAAAGCTTCCTTACAACTTGTCGTAGCTTTATCTACTACAGAGGCAGAATATATGGTAGTGACAGAGGCGATCAAAGAAGTTTTATGGTTAAGAGGTTTGTTCAGCGAATTATGTCTGCATCAAGGTGTTACTACATAATTATTTGAAGGCGAATTATGTCTGCATCAAGGCGAATTTTGAAGTCAGATGCACCACAAGAAGCACCACAAGAAACACATAATTATTTGCTTTGGGTTTTCTTGTTTAGTAGTTTCAGGTGTTTTATAGCCTAGGAACATCTTCCTAAGGCATTTGTAATAGTCCTCTTTTATAGTAGTGATTTGCTTCTCCTTCGTCCGTGGTTGTAGATCAATTGATCGAACCACGTAAATCTGGTGTTCTTGTCTCTTTTATTTTTTTACTTTATTATATTTTTTTGGGTTGCCAAATTACTCTTTGGTAAATTTCCTAGGGCTAGCTCTAATAGTTGGGAGTTCGAGAGTTCGTCGAAAGTCTGGACGTTCGTCGGAAGTTCTGGCGGAACCAGCCGAGAAGTCTCGGAGCTTGCCAAAGAAGCTCATTGGAACTCGCCAAGAAGATCGTTGTGAAGTCCAGGAGCTTGTCGGAGAGTCCGCCAGAACATTACCGAGAGATCGTCGGAAGTTCACCGGAAGATCACTGGAAGCTCGACGAAAGAACCAAGACTTACAGACTTTGTTTAGCTTAGAATATGTCTTAGGAATCATAGTTAGCACGTAATTGGTTTTAGAATTAGGCCAACCCAATTAGGGACTAGCTATGCCCATGTAAGAACTGTGTTGGGCCTAATGAGAGGCCTAAACAGTGCTTTAAGAAGTTTCACCGTCGTGGCACAATCTTCGAGACTGTGTTAGGCGGTGGTACCGCTAGTCTAGGCGGTTGTATCGCCCCTGGTAGGGTGCCAAGCGGTGGTACCGCTAGTCTGGGTGGTGGTACTGCCCAGCACTACCCCCTAGGCGGTGGTACCGCCAGACTTGGGTGGTGGTACTACCCAGGGCAGTGTCAGTGTCAGACTGACACTGGGCAGTGGTATCGCCCGTGCTTGAGGAACCCAGGATGGGAAAGTTTTAGGCTCTAAGTTTGAATCAACTTAAAGCCTATAAATACCTCTCTCATCCCTAGTTAAAGTACACAAGCACAGAAAGTCTAAAAGTAAAGAAACGCTGCTGCAATCTCTTTAGAAAATTCTCTCCTCCAAGTCTAAGTGTTAGAATTCTGTTTAGAGAGGAGAGTGAGTGCTTGTAAGGGTTATCTCCTAAACCTGGTAAAAGGAGAAGAGGAGTATAAAAGGTGATTGGCCTTCGCCTATTGAAGGAAGGCCTCTAGTGGATGCTGGTGACCTCGTCGGAGGAGGAAGCCGAAAGTGGATGTAGGTCACGTTGACCGAACCACTCTAAAATTGTCGTGTTCTCTGGTTTGTATTTTATTCTTTCTATTACCTTACTGCAAACCTCTTTAAGTGCTTACCGCCTTCAATTTATTTACGAATGTGTTTCAAGTTAAGATATTTCCGAGATCGGTTTTCAACGTAAACGGTTTTATCGCAACGAGACTATTGAAGACGTAATTTTTACCGCTGCACTAATTCACCTCCCCTCTTAGTGCCGACTCTTGATCCTAACAACATACATATGGTAGATGACTCGATGAATAGAGGATTAGATATGGGATATCCAATAAGTCTCTTTTACCCTTGTTTTAATGGATCCATTGGGTGAGACCCAATAGAGCATAGAGTTTAAAGGGGTTATTGGATGGGGATTCAATACCCATTAAGCTAGTAGTTATTGGATGAGAATCCAATACCCATTAAGAAAGATCTATTAGGGTTTTCATGAATGAGCT
>NW_027020609.1:20000-21102 GCF_036884655.1 Musa acuminata AAA Group
TCTTTTTCTCTATCTTATCGATTTTTCATTGAGAGATCAATAAAATTATTTATGCCATTTTGAATCTCTTAAAAGAAATGTTGAGATTTTGATGATTTTGACAATTTGAATTTGAATGAGCTTTATCTTGATTTTTTTTTTAGATTTATAACTAAAGATTTCTTATGCATCAATCAAGATATTATATCATTTTTTCTCCTATAATTCTTTTTGCCCATTGTTCAAGAGAAAATAAATGATCAAAATGTTGATTTATTGATGAATGTTTGGTACCAACAATCATGAAGAGATAAATGGTTAAAAATATTGATTTAATGTTTGGTATCATGAATGCTTTATTATCATGCATGGGAGTAATGATGAAGGTTTTGAACACAAATGTTTGTATCATGTTTGATGATTTTACATTTTGAAATTATGCTTGATGAGTTAAAGTGATGTTGGTTTAAATGTATAAATCAACAATCTTTTTGTCAAATGAATCATGATTTTTGTTAATTCATGAATTATAACTTGAGTTTTCTTTTTGAATCAAGATCGTTTCTTATCATGCTTTCTATTTACAAAAAAGAAGAAACATGTCAAAAATGAGATATGATCTTTTGACATTCATTTTTGTTGTTTACCTTTGTCATGATTTGGAAATTGATATAAAAGGAAAAGAATTACAACATTGTATTATTCCCTTCTATTTGACAATGACAAAGGGGGAACAAAACTTGCTAGAAAGCAAAATTGATAAGCTTGCACTTCTCAAAAGAGAAGAATGAATGATGCTATCTTGTGAATTTTGCTAAGTTACACATTGCAAGAAAATGCAAAAATGATGCTATCTTGTGAATTTTGCTAAGTTACACATTGCAAGAAAATGCAAAAATGATGCTATCTTGTGCATTTCAAAAATTTGCTAGAAAAGCAAATATGCCAACTTGCATATCTTTAAATTTTTCTAGCTTGTATGTTGTAAACTTGCTATCTTACTACCTTGCATATCTACAACATGATAGCTTGCATGATGTAGCACTTGTTAAATTTTCTAGCTTACAAATTGCATGATGATAAAACTTGATATTATGTTTTTTATGCAATGATTTGAATTTGT
>NW_027020610.1:0-2500 GCF_036884655.1 Musa acuminata AAA Group
ATTCGATGAGATGTCCAAGTGCAGCAGCGCTCAGCAATGCACGAGCCGCTGCACGTGGCGACCGAGTGCCTGCCTTTGATTCGATGTGGCGCAAGCAATCACGGAGCTGTCACTGCACAGGTCGATGCATTGTTACCACTTCGTTGCTGCTGTGCAGGCGCAAGCACCAACCAACGTGCTGCGGTGCCAGTGGCACGTCTGCAGCACGGGCAGCATCCCCACCGTCATATCATACCGTTGTTGCCTGAACTCACCGTCATATCAGGGGAGCAGCAGCTGCAAGCAACCAATACACCTTGGCCTCGATGCCCTCGCTTGCTTCTTCACCAGCCTCGCAGCTCACCTCACCTCACCTCACCTCACCTCACCTGTATACAGTTGGGTTTGGGTTCAGACAATACAATGACCCCAACCAAGGCTGCTCTTGACCCGTCTGCATACTTCGTTCGACGACAGACCGTCGTGTTTTGGCCTGTTTCGCCCTTTTCGCGTGCTTGATGGGGCCTTCAGATAACAACACAGGGCGAGATGGGGCATTCAGATAACAACACAGGGCAGGTGCTGCCCTGCCCCCACACTTCGCTCGCTGGCTCTCCGCCGCTCGACCAAAGATGGCCAAGTTTTGCCCCGTTTTTGCCCCTTTTGCCCCGTTTTTGCCTCCTTTTGGGCTGTTCTTTGCTAGATTGGGCTTTCGTATAGCATGGACGGTGCTGCTTCTCGCTTCGCTCGCTGTTCGCCGCTCGCCGCTCGCTCGCGCAGCCAAAAATGGCCAGTTTTGGCCCGTTTTTGGGCTGTTTTGGCCTGTTTTTGGTCTGTTCTGGCGTGGCGCGGTGACCGTCGTGAGCGGAGCAAAACGTCAGCCATCTCAGCACCTTGGAACCCCCCGGGTGGCACAGGGCTGGATGGGGCTTTCGTATAGCAGGGACGGTGCTGCCTCACGCTTCGCTCGCTGTTCGCCGCTCGCCGCTCGCTCGCGCAACCTAAAATGGCCAGTTTTGGCCCGTTTTTGGGCTGTTTTGGCCTGTTTTTGGTCCGTTCTTGCGTGGCACGGCGACCGTCGTGAGCGGAGCAAAACGTCAGCCATCTCAGCACCCTGGAACCCCCCGGGTGGCACAGGGCTGGATGGGGCTTTCGTATAGCAGGGACGGTGCTGCCTCTCGCTTCGCTCGCTGTTCGCCGCTCACCGCTCGCTCGCTCAGCCAAAAATGGCCAGTTTTGGCCCGTTTTTGGGCTGTTTTGGCCTGTTTTTGGTCCGTTCTTGCATGGCGCGGTGACCGTCGTGAGCGGAGCAAAACGTCAGCCATCTCAGCACCCTGGAACCCCCCGGGTGGCACAGGGCTGGATGGGGCTTTCGTATAGCAGGGACGGTGCTGCCTCACGCTTCGCTCGCTGTTCGCCGCTCGCCGCTCGCTCGCGCAGCCAAAAATGACCAGTTTTGGCCCGTTTTTGGGCTGTTTTGGCCTGTTTATGGTCCGTTCTTGCGTGGTGCGGTGACCGTCGTGAGCGGAGCAAAACGTCAGCCATCTCAGCACCCTGGAACCCCCCGGGTGGCACAGGGCTGGATGGGGCTTTCGTATATAGCAGGGACGGTGCTGCCTCTCGCTTCGCTCGCTGTCCGCCGCTCGCCGCTCGCTCGCGCAGCCAAAAATGGCCAGTTTTGGCCCGTTTTTGGGCCGTTTTGGCCAGTTTTTGGCCTGTTCTTGCATTGCGCGGTGACCGTCGAGAGCGGAGCAAAACGTCAGCCATCTCAGCACCCTGGAACCCCCCGGGTGGCACAGGGCTGGATGGGGCTTTCGTATAGCAGGGACGGTGCTGCCTCTCGCTTCGCTCGCTGTCCGCCGCTCGCCGCTCGCTCGTGCAGCCAAAAATGGCCAGTTTTGGCCCGTTTTTGGGCCGTTTTGGCCAGTTTTTGGCCTGTTCTTGCATTGCGCGGTGACCGTCGAGAGCGGAGCAAAACGTCAGCCATCTCAGCACCCTGGAACCCCCCGGGTGGCACAGGGCTGGATGGGGCTTTCGTATAGCAGGGACGGTGCTGCCTCTCGCTTCGCTCGCTGTCCGCCGCTCGCCGCTCGCTCGTGCAGCCAAAAATGGCCAGTTTTGGCCCGTTTTTGGGCCGTTTTGGCCAGTTTTTGGCCTGTTCTTGCATTGCGCGGTGACCGTCGAGAGCGGAGCAAAACGTCAGCCATCTCAGCACCCTGGAACCCCCCGGGTGGCACAGGGCTGGATGGGGCTTTCGTATAGCAGGGACGGTGCTGCCTCTCGCTTCGCTCGCTGTCCGCCGCTCGCCGCTCGCTCGTGCAGCCAAAAATGGCCAGTTTTGGCCCGTTTTTGGGCCGTTTTGGCCAGTTTTTGGCCTGTTCTTGCATTGCGCGGTGACCGTCGAGAGCGGAGCAAAACGTCAGCCATCTCAGCACCCTGGAACCCCCCGGGTGGCACAGGGCTGGATGGGGCTTTCGTATAGCAGGGACGGTGCTGCCTCTCGCTTCGCTCGCTGTCCGCC
>NW_027020610.1:12500-15000 GCF_036884655.1 Musa acuminata AAA Group
GCTCAGCCAAAAATGGCCAGTTTTGGCCCGTTTTTGGGCTGTTTTGGCCTGTTTTTGGTCCGTTCTTGCATGGCGCGGTGACCGTCGTGAGCGGAGCAAAACGTCAGCCATCTCAGCACCCTGGAACCCCCCGGGTGGCACAGGGCTGGATGGGGCTTTCGTATAGCAGGGACGGTGCTGCCTCACGCTTCGCTCGCTGTTCGCCGCTCGCCGCTCGCTCGCGCAGCCAAAAATGACCAGTTTTGGCCCGTTTTTGGGCTGTTTTGGCCTGTTTATGGTCCGTTCTTGCGTGGTGCGGTGACCGTCGTGAGCGGAGCAAAACGTCAGCCATCTCAGCACCCTGGAACCCCCCGGGTGGCACAGGGCTGGATGGGGCTTTCGTATATAGCAGGGACGGTGCTGCCTCTCGCTTCGCTCGCTGTCCGCCGCTCGCCGCTCGCTCGCGCAGCCAAAAATGGCCAGTTTTGGCCCGTTTTTGGGCCGTTTTGGCCAGTTTTTGGCCTGTTCTTGCATTGCGCGGTGACCGTCGAGAGCGGAGCAAAACGTCAGCCATCTCAGCACCCTGGAACCCCCCGGGTGGCACAGGGCTGGATGGGGCTTTCGTATAGCAGGGACGGTGCTGCCTCTCGCTTCGCTCGCTGTCCGCCGCTCGCCGCTCGCTCGTGCAGCCAAAAATGGCCAGTTTTGGCCCGTTTTTGGGCCGTTTTGGCCAGTTTTTGGCCTGTTCTTGCATTGCGCGGTGACCGTCGAGAGCGGAGCAAAACGTCAGCCATCTCAGCACCCTGGAACCCCCCGGGTGGCACAGGGCTGGATGGGGCTTTCGTATAGCAGGGACGGTGCTGCCTCTCGCTTCGCTCGCTGTCCGCCGCTCGCCGCTCGCTCGTGCAGCCAAAAATGGCCAGTTTTGGCCCGTTTTTGGGCCGTTTTGGCCAGTTTTTGGCCTGTTCTTGCATTGCGCGGTGACCGTCGAGAGCGGAGCAAAACGTCAGCCATCTCAGCACCCTGGAACCCCCCGGGTGGCACAGGGCTGGATGGGGCTTTCGTATAGCAGGGACGGTGCTGCCTCTCGCTTCGCTCGCTGTCCGCCGCTCGCCGCTCGCTCGTGCAGCCAAAAATGGCCAGTTTTGGCCCGTTTTTGGGCCGTTTTGGCCAGTTTTTGGCCTGTTCTTGCATTGCGCGGTGACCGTCGAGAGCGGAGCAAAACGTCAGCCATCTCAGCACCCTGGAACCCCCCGGGTGGCACAGGGCTGGATGGGGCTTTCGTATAGCAGGGACGGTGCTGCCTCTCGCTTCGCTCGCTGTCCGCCGCTCGCCGCTCGCTCGTGCAGCCAAAAATGGCCAGTTTTGGCCCGTTTTTGGGCCGTTTTGGCCAGTTTTTGGCCTGTTCTTGCATTGCGCGGTGACCGTCGAGAGCGGAGCAAAACGTCAGCCATCTCAGCACCCTGGAACCCCCCGGGTGGCACAGGGCTGGATGGGGCTTTCGTATAGCAGGGACGGTGCTGCCTCTCGCTTCGCTCGCTGTCCGCCGCTCGCCGCTCGCTCGCGCAGCCAAAAATGGCCAGTTTTGGCCCGTTTTTGGGCCGTTTTGGCCAGTTTTTGGCCTGTTCTTGCATTGCGCGGTGACCGTCGAGAGCGGAGCAAAACGTCAGCCATCTCAGCACCCTGGAACCCCCCGGGTGGCACAGGGCTGGATGGGGCTTTCGTATAGCAGGGACGGTGCTGCCTCTCGCTTCGCTCGCTGTCCGCCGCTCGCCGCTCGCGCAGCCAAAAATGGCCAGTTTTGGCCCGTTTTTGGGCCGTTTTGGCCAGTTTTTGGCCTGTTCTTGCATTGCGCGGTGACCGTCGAGAGCGGAGCAAAACGTCAGCCATCTCAGCACCCTGGAACCCCCCGGGTGGCACAGGGCTGGATGGGGCTTTCGTATAGCAGGGACGGTGCTGCCTCTCGCTTCGCTCGCTGTTCGCCGCTCGCCGCTCGCTCGCGCAGCCAAAAATGGCCAGTTTTGGCCCGTTTTTGGGCTGTTTTGGCCAGTTTTTGGCCTGTTCTTGCGTGGTGCGGTGACCGTCGTGAGCGGAGCAAAACGTCAGCCATCTCAGCACCCTGGAACCCCCCGGGTGGCACAGGGCTGGATGGGGCTTTCGTATAGCAGGGACGGTGCTGCCTCTCGCTTCGCTCGCTGTTCGCCGCTCGCCGCTCGCTCGCGCAGCCAAAAATGGCCAGTTTTGGCCCGTTTTTGGGCTGTTTTGGCCTGTTTTTGGGCTGTTCTTGTGTGGCGCGGTGACCGTCGTGAGCGGAGCAAAATGTCAGCCATCTCAGCACCCTGGAACCCCCCGGGTGGCACAGGGCTGGATGGGGCTTTCGTATAGCAGGGACGGTGCTGCCTCGCGCTTCGCTCGCTGTTCGCCGCTCTCCGCTCGCTCGCGCAGCAAAAAATGGCCAGTTTTGGCCCGTTTTTGGGCTGTTTTGGCCAGTTTTTGGCCTGTTCTTGCGTGCCGCGGCGAC
>NW_027020611.1:5000-7500 GCF_036884655.1 Musa acuminata AAA Group
GGTGCTGAGATGGCTGACGTTTTGCTCCGCTCACGACGGTCGCCGCGGCACGCAAGAACAGGCCAAAAACTGGCCAAAACAGCCCAAAAACGGGCCAAAACTGGCCATTTTTTGCTGCGCGAGCGAGCGGAGAGCGGCGAACAGCGAGCGAAGCGCGAGGCAGCACCGTCCCTGCTATACGAAAGCCCCATCCAGCCCTGTGCCACCCGGGGGGTTCCAGGGTGCTGAGATGGCTGACATTTTGCTCCGCTCACGACGGTCACCGCGCCACACAAGAACAGCCCAAAAACAGGCCAAAACAGCCCAAAAACGGGCCAAAACTGGCCATTTTTGGCTGCGCGAGCGAGCGGCGAGCGGCGAACAGCGAGCGAAGCGAGAGGCAGCACCGTCCCTGCTATACGAAAGCCCCATCCAGCCCTGTGCCACCCGGGGGGTTCCAGGGTGCTGAGATGGCTGACGTTTTGCTCCGCTCACGACGGTCACCGCACCACGCAAGAACAGGCCAAAAACTGGCCAAAACAGCCCAAAAACGGGCCAAAACTGGCCATTTTTGGCTGCGCGAGCGAGCGGCGAGCGGCGAACAGCGAGCGAAGCGAGAGGCAGCACCGTCCCTGCTATACGAAAGCCCCATCCAGCCCTGTGCCACCCGGGGGGTTCCAGGGTGCTGAGATGGCTGACGTTTTGCTCCGCTCTCGACGGTCACCGCGCAATGCAAGAACAGGCCAAAAACTGGCCAAAACGGCCCAAAAACGGGCCAAAACTGGCCATTTTTGGCTGCGCGAGCGGCGAGCGGCGGACAGCGAGCGAAGCGAGAGGCAGCACCGTCCCTGCTATACGAAAGCCCCATCCAGCCCTGTGCCACCCGGGGGGTTCCAGGGTGCTGAGATGGCTGACGTTTTGCTCCGCTCTCGACGGTCACCGCGCAATGCAAGAACAGGCCAAAAACTGGCCAAAACGGCCCAAAAACGGGCCAAAACTGGCCATTTTTGGCTGCGCGAGCGAGCGGCGAGCGGCGGACAGCGAGCGAAGCGAGAGGCAGCACCGTCCCTGCTATACGAAAGCCCCATCCAGCCCTGTGCCACCCGGGGGGTTCCAGGGTGCTGAGATGGCTGACGTTTTGCTCCGCTCTCGACGGTCACCGCGCAATGCAAGAACAGGCCAAAAACTGGCCAAAACGGCCCAAAAACGGGCCAAAACTGGCCATTTTTGGCTGCACGAGCGAGCGGCGAGCGGCGGACAGCGAGCGAAGCGAGAGGCAGCACCGTCCCTGCTATACGAAAGCCCCATCCAGCCCTGTGCCACCCGGGGGGTTCCAGGGTGCTGAGATGGCTGACGTTTTGCTCCGCTCTCGACGGTCACCGCGCAATGCAAGAACAGGCCAAAAACTGGCCAAAACGGCCCAAAAACGGGCCAAAACTGGCCATTTTTGGCTGCACGAGCGAGCGGCGAGCGGCGGACAGCGAGCGAAGCGAGAGGCAGCACCGTCCCTGCTATACGAAAGCCCCATCCAGCCCTGTGCCACCCGGGGGGTTCCAGGGTGCTGAGATGGCTGACGTTTTGCTCCGCTCTCGACGGTCACCGCGCAATGCAAGAACAGGCCAAAAACTGGCCAAAACGGCCCAAAAACGGGCCAAAACTGGCCATTTTTGGCTGCACGAGCGAGCGGCGAGCGGCGGACAGCGAGCGAAGCGAGAGGCAGCACCGTCCCTGCTATACGAAAGCCCCATCCAGCCCTGTGCCACCCGGGGGGTTCCAGGGTGCTGAGATGGCTGACGTTTTGCTCCGCTCTCGACGGTCACCGCGCAATGCAAGAACAGGCCAAAAACTGGCCAAAACGGCCCAAAAACGGGCCAAAACTGGCCATTTTTGGCTGCACGAGCGAGCGGCGAGCGGCGGACAGCGAGCGAAGCGAGAGGCAGCACCGTCCCTGCTATACGAAAGCCCCATCCAGCCCTGTGCCACCCGGGGGGTTCCAGGGTGCTGAGATGGCTGACGTTTTGCTCCGCTCTCGACGGTCACCGCGCAATGCAAGAACAGGCCAAAAACTGGCCAAAACGGCCCAAAAACGGGCCAAAACTGGCCATTTTTGGCTGCGCGAGCGAGCGGCGAGCGGCGGACAGCGAGCGAAGCGAGAGGCAGCACCGTCCCTGCTATATACGAAAGCCCCATCCAGCCCTGTGCCACCCGGGGGGTTCCAGGGTGCTGAGATGGCTGACGTTTTGCTCCGCTCACGACGGTCACCGCACCACGCAAGAACGGACCATAAACAGGCCAAAACAGCCCAAAAACGGGCCAAAACTGGTCATTTTTGGCTGCGCGAGCGAGCGGCGAGCGGCGAACAGCGAGCGAAGCGTGAGGCAGCACCGTCCCTGCTATACGAAAGCCCCATCCAGCCCTGTGCCACCCGGGGGGTTCCAGGGTGCTGAGATGGCTGACGTTTTGCTCCGCTCACGACGGTCACCGCGCCATGCAAGAACGGACCAAAAACAGGCCAAAACAG
>NW_027020611.1:27500-30000 GCF_036884655.1 Musa acuminata AAA Group
ATTTTTGGCTGCGCGAGCGAGCAGCGAGCGGCGGACAGCGAGCGAAGCGAGAGGCAGCACCGTCCCTGCTATACGAAAGCCCCATCCAGCCCTGTGCCACCCGGGGGGTTCCAGGGTGCTGAGATGGCTGACGTTTTGCTCCGCTCACGACGGTCGCCGCGGCACGCAAGAACAGGCCAAAAACTGGCCAAAACAGCCCAAAAACGGGCCAAAACTGGCCATTTTTTGCTGCGCGAGCGAGCGGAGAGCGGCGAACAGCGAGCGAAGCGCGAGGCAGCACCGTCCCTGCTATACGAAAGCCCCATCCAGCCCTGTGCCACCCGGGGGGTTCCAGGGTGCTGAGATGGCTGACATTTTGCTCCGCTCACGACGGTCACCGCGCCACACAAGAACAGCCCAAAAACAGGCCAAAACAGCCCAAAAACGGGCCAAAACTGGCCATTTTTGGCTGCGCGAGCGAGCGGCGAGCGGCGAACAGCGAGCGAAGCGAGAGGCAGCACCGTCCCTGCTATACGAAAGCCCCATCCAGCCCTGTGCCACCCGGGGGGTTCCAGGGTGCTGAGATGGCTGACGTTTTGCTCCGCTCACGACGGTCACCGCACCACGCAAGAACAGGCCAAAAACTGGCCAAAACAGCCCAAAAACGGGCCAAAACTGGCCATTTTTGGCTGCGCGAGCGAGCGGCGAGCGGCGAACAGCGAGCGAAGCGAGAGGCAGCACCGTCCCTGCTATACGAAAGCCCCATCCAGCCCTGTGCCACCCGGGGGGTTCCAGGGTGCTGAGATGGCTGACGTTTTGCTCCGCTCTCGACGGTCACCGCGCAATGCAAGAACAGGCCAAAAACTGGCCAAAACGGCCCAAAAACGGGCCAAAACTGGCCATTTTTGGCTGCGCGAGCGGCGAGCGGCGGACAGCGAGCGAAGCGAGAGGCAGCACCGTCCCTGCTATACGAAAGCCCCATCCAGCCCTGTGCCACCCGGGGGGTTCCAGGGTGCTGAGATGGCTGACGTTTTGCTCCGCTCTCGACGGTCACCGCGCAATGCAAGAACAGGCCAAAAACTGGCCAAAACGGCCCAAAAACGGGCCAAAACTGGCCATTTTTGGCTGCGCGAGCGAGCGGCGAGCGGCGGACAGCGAGCGAAGCGAGAGGCAGCACCGTCCCTGCTATACGAAAGCCCCATCCAGCCCTGTGCCACCCGGGGGGTTCCAGGGTGCTGAGATGGCTGACGTTTTGCTCCGCTCTCGACGGTCACCGCGCAATGCAAGAACAGGCCAAAAACTGGCCAAAACGGCCCAAAAACGGGCCAAAACTGGCCATTTTTGGCTGCACGAGCGAGCGGCGAGCGGCGGACAGCGAGCGAAGCGAGAGGCAGCACCGTCCCTGCTATACGAAAGCCCCATCCAGCCCTGTGCCACCCGGGGGGTTCCAGGGTGCTGAGATGGCTGACGTTTTGCTCCGCTCTCGACGGTCACCGCGCAATGCAAGAACAGGCCAAAAACTGGCCAAAACGGCCCAAAAACGGGCCAAAACTGGCCATTTTTGGCTGCACGAGCGAGCGGCGAGCGGCGGACAGCGAGCGAAGCGAGAGGCAGCACCGTCCCTGCTATACGAAAGCCCCATCCAGCCCTGTGCCACCCGGGGGGTTCCAGGGTGCTGAGATGGCTGACGTTTTGCTCCGCTCTCGACGGTCACCGCGCAATGCAAGAACAGGCCAAAAACTGGCCAAAACGGCCCAAAAACGGGCCAAAACTGGCCATTTTTGGCTGCACGAGCGAGCGGCGAGCGGCGGACAGCGAGCGAAGCGAGAGGCAGCACCGTCCCTGCTATACGAAAGCCCCATCCAGCCCTGTGCCACCCGGGGGGTTCCAGGGTGCTGAGATGGCTGACGTTTTGCTCCGCTCTCGACGGTCACCGCGCAATGCAAGAACAGGCCAAAAACTGGCCAAAACGGCCCAAAAACGGGCCAAAACTGGCCATTTTTGGCTGCACGAGCGAGCGGCGAGCGGCGGACAGCGAGCGAAGCGAGAGGCAGCACCGTCCCTGCTATACGAAAGCCCCATCCAGCCCTGTGCCACCCGGGGGGTTCCAGGGTGCTGAGATGGCTGACGTTTTGCTCCGCTCTCGACGGTCACCGCGCAATGCAAGAACAGGCCAAAAACTGGCCAAAACGGCCCAAAAACGGGCCAAAACTGGCCATTTTTGGCTGCGCGAGCGAGCGGCGAGCGGCGGACAGCGAGCGAAGCGAGAGGCAGCACCGTCCCTGCTATATACGAAAGCCCCATCCAGCCCTGTGCCACCCGGGGGGTTCCAGGGTGCTGAGATGGCTGACGTTTTGCTCCGCTCACGACGGTCACCGCACCACGCAAGAACGGACCATAAACAGGCCAAAACAGCCCAAAAACGGGCCAAAACTGGTCATTTTTGGCTGCGCGAGCGAGCGGCGAGCGGCGAACAGCGAGCGAAGCGTGAGGCAGCACCGTCCCTGCTATACGAAAGCCC
>NW_027020612.1:0-34957 GCF_036884655.1 Musa acuminata AAA Group
CTGACTTGAGCCTTCGCCTGCACTTCTTTGGATTCCCCATCTTTTCTTTTCTCTTAATTATCAATCAATCCCCATCCTTTATCTCTGCTAAAAGGTTGACTTTCCTTAGCGGTTACAAGGGCGCGCCTCTGTATAAGTAAGTAGTAAGAAGCCCTTCCCTATGTTTTATCTTGCTGGATCCGCATCTTGATCTCTTCTTTCTTTAAAGGTTGAAAGCGTGGCAAAGTAAGCTTAGCCATCCCTTCCAGAGTGCTATTCTGTCTTCCCCAATAGGTGCTTTCTGGAACAAGATGATTCATAAAGTTATTAGAAGACCTCCGCCAGAACTGCACGTGCAAGTCCCAATAAACGGGGTTTTGGAAACTTTACCATCTATTCAATTACAGACGAAACCCCTATAAGTCACGTACACCTTTTGATCCCCCGCCCGGGTACTCGTCAGGTCTTGTGGGTACCCATAGTCCCCTTTCCTTTATCTATCGCTCTATTCTCCTAATGAGTTTCCGTTTCTAGTTTACAGTTCAATTGACTCTTAGCACTATAATCAATGGTCAGCGAATTCTATGTTTTCCTCTAGCTCGAATCTCATGCCCACTACAAGGTGAAGTTGAAAGGGAAGCGTAGCAAGCTGCAATTAGGTAAAGAAATGATTGGTAACGATTCCACATCTCTATACGATCTAGGTGTTGACGAAAGTGCATCTGGAACTAAAGTCAGTCAAAGTATAGGGGTTCTCCAACAGCATCAATGAGTTCTTAAAGTAATGAGTAAGCTGCCCTTAAGTTAATGGCGAGAGTCAGATGTGAGTCAGCGAGTTTTTACCTTACAGCTATAGATTCAATTAATTATGAGTTTGACTTTGACTTGGTGCACAAGAAAGAAAGAAAGATCACTCCAAAAACAGGTGCTCGCAAGTATGGTTTGCGCCTGCATCTAATCGTCTTTGAATTGAATATATCTCTGACTCTGATTACCGAGATCTATAGACAAGACAAGATTACCTTCTTGACCCGAACTCAATTACAAGGGACAGACCTTTCTTTACTAACTTGATTATTTACTGACCTAAGCCAAAGGATAAGTAAGCTTAGGGCACCTGCTCCATACGGGAACTCCATTCAATATTCTAACCAGTTGTTACCGCCAAGCTTAGGGATGAGCAACTACGTAGCGAATGAAAAGATCAAGACAAAGGCAAGCACTGATTCAAGGTCTACTTTCCTTCCCGCAACACAAGCACCCGATACTCTCCAGAACCGTTGGCTGCTGACTTTCCTATGATATGATTTGATTGTTGAGTATGCTGTTGGGTTACCTTCCAGTTGAGTTTGAAATGCTTTTCTTCCATTCTACGAGCGAGTGGAGTTCGCCCTATAGCATTAGTGAGCGGAACTCGGAACTCCACAACTTGTTCTTTCGCCTAAGCTTGTTTCTTGCTCTGTTACTTGAACTCGCTAGCACACCCCGAGGTGCCTCAATCATTTCCATTCTTTTGCCGACCTCGACTCTGGACTAGCTTGCCTCTGCCCTGGCTCTTTTACTACTTAGTTCCATCCTTAGACTCCCTGGGTTGGTTCTGGATAGGAGTAGCATCAGACTTGGATTCACCGGTTTGATCCTAACTCCCTAGAGCCAATACCCATACTAGCTACCCTTGGTTCCAGTCCTTAGGTATACTCTGTTTCAGGCACCAAGTAACTACTAGACGCCAAGGGCCAAGTCAGTAAACTACCCGAGCCTCTGTCAACTCATAAAGTTGTTGCTCTGGACTACTCCGACTACTCCACTGGTTGGGCAAGGGAAGGTAGAAAACAAAAGAATCAACCCAGCTTCAAAGCCTCGCATAGATGACTTGGACCACTACTTAAAGGGGATGAAACTCACACTCTCACAGGATCAGGAGCAGTACTAAAGGGAGCAGTACTAAAGGTCTTCAACAGCCAATCTCTCTCCTCTTGCAACAACAGTTGGACCGCCACTACTTGCTTTGCCATTGTATATAAGAACTCACTCAGCTATAACTGAGCAGCTTTCTCATCTACCTCGACTTGTTGAACAGACTCGGAAAGGGACTCTATATCGGGTGCTCCAGTGTTCTACTCCGGTCCTATACTCAAGAATGAGGTAAACTCTGATTGTACCGAACAAAACAAGCTTAGGAACAAGAAAAGCAACCAGGCGGGCGTTAGTCCGGGGTCTTCTCAGAGCAGAGGCATTAGGAGTTTTCTTTTGAAGCAAGGAGTAGAGCTAGCTTAATCCATCACATATCATGTGTGCACTTCTTTTTCTCTTTTCTGAAGTTTAGAGTAAGTAATAAGTAATGTTATGCTCTTGGAGCAGTTGTCGTTCAATTCTATTCTGCAGCTATAGTGAGTTCACCATTTGCCTCCATTCGTTCTGAAAGCTTAGTGCCTCAATTCTACAGTGAGTAAGTAGTAATAAGCTATTATTATGTTATGAGGAATAATAAGTATATTATGAGAAGTAATAAGCTATTATATATTATGATATCATTATTATTATTATGTATTATGCAAGAGAGAGTCAGCACTTATATCGAGAGAAGAGATAAACAAATTAATAAGCACTTATATCATATGTGCACTAGATGCAAAAAGAAACAAAAGCAATCAATGGCTTTCTACTAGCGTGAATGATAAGATAGGGCGCCAGCAGGTCTAAGTGCGTTAAGTTAAGTTTAGATGAGTTTTTGAAGATAGAGGGTATAGCGTGACTAAACACTGTCCGTCCCTATGTCCCTACTTAGTTTCGATAGCTTTATAAGTGGAATTGAAGGTTTCATTGTTATAGCAGTACAGTATAAGTTTAGGGTTTGTTTTCATTGCGATAGCAGTATAAGTTTCAGGTTTGCGATAGCAGTATAAGTTTCAGGTTTCGTCTATTTCCATTTCTACCCTGGTTACCGACCTAGATATTCTAGTTCAAAAGGTTCTATTGGGATAGTTCAAAAGGTTCTATTAGGCGGAGATCCACTAGACAGCAACTTAGCTACTCTTCTTTGAGACAACACCACTTATTCTTGTAACTGCTTTGACACTGATGTCTTTACCGCTTGCTTACTTTAGTTAACTACCTTTCTTTCCCGCTTTCCCGCTTGCTTACTGATGCGTGGTGTACTAAATATGAGTGGAATTCTTTGGGTGCTCGTTTTGTTTACGAGAGAAGACAGAATGCTTAGCTAAGCTTAGCCCACTATACGGTTTCAAGGCAAGTTTAGGTTTAGATAAAAAGTATATCTCGCTTGATTATGTCCTTTCTTTGAGATAGTAGCTCGGCGTAGTTGAACTGTTTGTTATCGTTGGCTTACCCCCTTTCTTATATCTATCTTATATCTAGTAGCTCTGCCGAGGTTAAGTATCAAGGCGTAGCTCGCATAAGCGCTTAATAACAGCTAACACACAAGGCTTTGTTTGAGCCAGGTATGTGTGAGAGCTAGAATTGAGTGCAAGTAAACTCCTATTGTAGAAATTTAGTAACAACCTTACTTCAATTTCATCGAAGAAACCTTACTTCAATTTCATCAAAGAATCTAGTTTACATATAACATTTTTGAATAACATGGCACTTACTTAATAGAAGAACTCTTCAAACTAAACTTCATAGAAGAGTATCCAAGCTAAAACGAAAGACAAATCGAACTATTTGCATTTGATTCATAGGTGGCGTAGCCCTCTTTTTGATGATACTGATCCAACCCTGGAATCCACATCTACTGGGGGGATCTTACTCTCATCTTTGCTCTGCCAGAACTAGACTGGAAGAAGAGCTTGCCGAAACTTCTTATAGAGGCCTCGCCTTTCCTCTGCCCTTACTTTAAGCTCCCGGCCCGCCAATCAGCGTATACAAAGGCAAGAACAGCGAGTAAACCAACCAAGCACATATACTCAGATGCGCTTACTGCCGCGTCACCGTTTTTTAACTCGCTACCGCTTTTAACTCGCTACCGTTTTAGCTCAGGCTCCTCCGCTCCACTTTTTCCCTACAATTCATGCGTCGAAACGGATTTGCTTACTCTGAAGAGTGAGTGAAACGAAAAAGAAAGCTGTACACACAAGTCCTGGAAAAACGGATTGGAAGGGCAGACCGGAGGCCATATAGGCAATTAGGTGATTGATTGGATTCTCCCGAACCAATAGCTCAAGGGCGAGAATGCAATTGAACCTCTTGATGGATCGATCCTGTATAAATGAAGAGGGTAGGGGCCGATTGAAATGAAACCTCGATTCCCTTCCTGATATATTATAAAGAAAGAACTACTATATGATTGTTTGATCTGGTGGAAGCAGGTATTCGAAGTTCTCGTTCTCTCCGGACTGCCCCGCCCAACTGCTTTGACTTAGACCCCTCTATCTTTGCTTCTTTCTTAACTATACGAGATCTGGATCTGTCTTACGAGCATCTGAACAACGACTACGAGGGGAGGAATTGCTGCCAACTTGCCAGACGAACGGACATCTGAGCGAAGCACTACTTCTGATTTAGAGAATGTGTACCGATAAAGAGATTCTGTACAGGACGAGGAAAGGAAGTCGCAGCCTATTAGATTAGACCGCTCTTCACTAGAAAAGCACAGAACTCACTAAAGCGATAGAAGCACATCTTGCACCTGAGACAAAAGGAGAGGGATAAGTCAATGAAAACATCCAATACTACCTAAGAAGGGTACTCCGTCCATGAACTAGCTTGAATTTCACCAGAAACCATAAGCTAGCCCCTTGAATGCTTGGACTACACACTAAATGCTTTCTCCACGCCTTCTTACTACAAGAAAAAGGCCTAAGAGACAACGTCCTAACCATAAGGGCACAAGTAAGACCAACTCATTCGAAAAGTGCTGGAAAAGAGATGCTATTAGTGTAGACAGAAGGTAGGGAAGCAAATGTCACTTAGCTAACGAAAGCCTAGCAACAACGGGGCACACATAAGCATTCTAACCTCTGTGGTGTTAATTGGGAATTGAACCTGTCAGGACACAAGCGACTGCTGGTTGCTGGGAGTAAGATAGACTGATTGAAAGGGAAGAAATCGCTATGGCCTCACTTCTTCTTGTCGAATGGACAGTAGGAAACCACTGCTATCTTCTCAAGAGACTTTCTGCCGAAAGCACGGAATCACCTATAGTCACTAGTTATTGTAGAATGGACGAATGTATTCCAACCTAAAACGGGAGAGCTCTTAATACATGGCTAATCTACAAAAACAAAGGACTAATTAAAGAGTTAGTGAAACGTCTCTAGTGCGAAAGGCTAAACCCTGTTAAACATCTTTTCAAAGTCAAATTCCTTCCCTAAAGTCCTTCAGAGCTACATCAACCATTGCTAAAGCCCTAAGCATATACTAAGTACTTAGCAATAGGCACTACCCTCAACCTATCTCCCTTACTCTAGTCTGCATTCCAAAAGGCAATGAATAGATGGTTTTCTCTTGAAGCAATAAAAGGCAAAGAAGTTTTCTCTTGAAGCAATGAGTTTACCATTTGTTTTGGGTCGATGTCCAGGCCCCAACTATTCCATTATAGAATATGCATTTGGCCTCTCTTCCACTTTGATCATCCCTACTGATCAGAAACCAGTGTCTTTTCTTTGCTTGCTTGCCCCAGTGTATGAGGTCTAGTTTTGTTCTATTGCTTGTGTGCGCTACATCATATTCTCAATGGAAGTCCCTAATAAGGTCAAAGACTCATAGACAAGGTATTAAGAGCTATAGTTAGGAGCGGGAATCAAACAAGTTAGAGTAATACAGGAGAAAGGTACTTCTTCCGGAATTCTTATCCTCTGTTTGATACCTTAGATCCACTGGTGTCTATTCGGGATAGGGCTAGTTGACTTACTTGTATAGGTATGGGTTGGTAGCTTGTATGTCTGCTCTGCTTGTTTGCTCTTTCTCTCAATTAAGAACGAAGTGTTACCGGATTGGATTCTATCTTACCTACTTTAGAGTGGAATTCTGTATTTGTTTAGGTCGGATCGGAGTGGGAAGAATGTAGGTATCCATCTATCGAACAAGAAATGATCAAATGAAAATAATCCAGAAAAGTCGTTTTGAAACCCATGTACTGACTAAGTAGAGGAACCTCAAGAGAACCTTATATATATAGGAGAACTGAAGGGACTGCCACTACACTTACGTAGTTACTTGGCCATTAGTAGTTGCGGCGTTAACTTGGGCTTTCTGTTCGAGCATTGTCCGCATCTGCAAGTGTAGTTCTAGCATTGTCTGTGGGAGAGAAAGAATCAATAAATCCAGTGGGTAACAGCCTTCAACCAGTAAATCCCAGACACCAACCCATGCTTCCGAGCCTGATGCCGGGTAGCCAGAGGAGAGCCTGTAGTTGGCGAGTTGAGAGCCGAGTTCAGGTATTCAATAGTTACTACTGCTCCTGTTCTTGTTTGAGTGGAGCTAGCAAGGGAAAGAGCTAGCAAGGACAAGAATGAAGTAAAGAATCCAACGGGGTAGACTTAGACTTCAACCACTAACAACGGGACTAAGACAAGGGCGAGCAAGCCTGATACCAACAACTACAAGCCTGAAACCGATGCTGGGCAGACTTAAAGCAGTGCCAACGAACCTGATATCACTACCATCAAGACTTCACCCTTGACTACTGATTCCATGCTTCTTATATACATACTTCAGACTGAAACAAGTAAATCCAAGCCTTAAACAAGTAACAACCAGCCTTCAAGCCAGTGCTAACAAGAATTGGCCTAGGTAGTTAGAGGCTGATGCAGTGTACTACTATGCTAGGTAGTAGTTACAGGCTACCCGACCCGAGGGCAAGACTGAGACAAAGGAGTAACAGCCTTCAACCGGGGAGTCAAGGAATGGAACTAAGTAGACCCGGAATGGAGCCAGTAAGGGATAGAACGGAGCTGCCTAAGATCAGACTGATGGTAGTCAATCCAAGACTGCTACTGGTGCCAATCAGACTCAAAGCAGTGCCAGCGAGCCTGTTGCTAGGGATAGTCATAATGAGCTAGAGCAGTCCAAGAACCAAACTAAGGAGTCCAAGGCTTCAACTGGGTGGTCAAAGAGTGGAGCTAGCAAGGGAAGGAATGTAGCTAGTGAAACTCAGAATGCAACTTGGTAGGCTCAGAATTGACCTCAGTAGTAACAGTAGGGGTGGGCAAGCTAGTCCAGAGGCGAGGAAGCTATAAGTACTAAGATCAGAATCAAAGTAGTCAATAATAGAATGAACCCAGTAAGGTCAAGGCTTTGAATCAGTAGAAAGAGAATCAGCATCAGTGGTTGTAGCCACCAAGGCACGGATAGACAAGACACTACTAATGTGTCGCGTCAGTGAGCTAATAGCGGTAGCGAGTTAAGGTAGCTCAGGCTTCAAGCACTACCGCTCAGGATGCAGCTAGTCAGTATCAGACTAAACCGACTCCTACTTATTCTTCAACCACTTCAGAAATTAGTCACAACAAGAATCCAACCAAGCAGACTCAGAATTGAACTAGCAGGTATAAGCCTAACCCTCAGAATCAACCTCGGCTGCTGGGCTGCTAAGTGATAGAATCAAGACTGATACCACTGATGCTGGGTATGTGGGTAGCTTACTTAAGACTTCAACTCAGTAGTTACAGGCTGTTCTGTTAGGTACTCAGACTTCAACAAGGTAGTTGCAGACTCAAACAAGGGGGTGATAGACCCAAACTCAGGAGTGCAAGAACCAAACCGGTACCACTGGGACTGCTGCTAAGGCTTCAACTCCGTAGTGACAGGCTATCTGGCAGGGTATCGATTCCAAGACGTGTGTTCAGTGGGAACAGGCTCCAACCACCGCATCTCAGCCTTCAACTCACTCCAATCAGACTCCAAGCAGTACCCCTCGGAATGTGCCTAAGGAGTGGCAGAACCAGTGCACCAACTAACAAAATGTAACCAGTATATCTAAGCCTTCAACTACTAACTCCAAGGCTCCAACAGTGCCTAGCAAGACTGATATCGCCAACTACAAGACTTCAACCATTGAGTAAAGGAATGGAAGCAGTGCTAGCTAGTATAGGTAGTCAGGGGAGGGTAGCTAAGGTATCTAACCACTAAATCAAAGAATGGAGCTAACTACTATCAGAATGCAACCACTGCATCTCAGCCTGAAACACCCAACTAACAGACTGATACTAGCAAGGGCAAGGCTTAAACAAGAGCTTCTAAGACTGATGCGGTGGACTACAGGCATGGGTATGTAACTGCTAAGACTGATGCGTGCCCCTACTGTGCTAGGTATTGGACTGATTCGGTGCCTATGTAGCTAAGGTATGTAGTGCAGGTATTGGTATGTAGCTAGTAAGACTTAAACCAGGCAGTTCAAGAATGCAACTAAGCGGTAAGGAAGCTGGTCTTCAACTCACTCGTCAAAGAATCAAACCACTGATGCCCTAGCAGTAAGATCAGAACGAGACAGGGCAGTTCAATCGACTTTGTGGGGTGGTGGAATTGCTCTGTTACTAGGGTAGGCTGGTTTACTTCTGTATTTGTAGTGGTGGAGAGAAGGGAAGGAACCCTCCAGATGTTAGGAAGAAATGCACTATTTAATCACTTCTTTTGTTTGATGGGAAATGACATGAAAAACATCTTGGCGATGCGAAAGAAAGCTATTTTAGTGTATAGAAATTAGGTTATCAAGTATCAACCTTCAAGTGGTAGTCCTGAGGGGTCTCATAAGAAAGAAAGACGAGTGGAGGTCGGCAAGAAAGAGGATAATGGAATGAGTTTACAGAGCATAAGTGGAAGTCTAGGTCAGTTATGAGGAGTTCTTGCCCCTGAAAGTAGTACCAACAAGACTAAGATGCCAACCAGGATGAAACCAGGGAGTCACAGAGTTCAACTCATTGGTGAGCTAGTAGGAAAGTAGGAGTTACAGAATCCAACTCATTGGTTCAAGAATAGAAGCCAGTAGCAGCAGCCTTGTTTTCCGTTCAGTGGACTCGGAATGGATAGGAAGGCACCAGAGTCAGAATGGAACTATTAAGTACAGAATCAACCTAGCAACTAGCAGACTGATGCGGTGTCTAGGCGGACTGGAACCAGGGGTTGCTAGTATTGGTATCGATAGCTAAGGTCTCTAACTCATATGACTCAGAATTGAACTCACTCGTCCAAGACTGAAAGCACTGACAACCAGTCTTAACCCAGTGCATCTCAGGCTTAACCAAGTGTGCGACTAAGAATTAGCTCCTGTAGTCCAAGTCTGATGCCGGGTATGACCAGACTATAACGGTGTCTACCAAGCCTGAAACCAGTACCATAGCTACTCAGTTACAGAATTGACCTCAACAGCCTAAGAACCAAACAGGGGAGTCTCTAACTCGCTACCGTTTAACTCCTACCGCTTTTAACTCGCTACCGTTTAACTCCTACCGCGCCACGTTAGTAGTGGCTTGGTCATTAGCAGTTCCTTGGTCGTTAGTAGCTCAATAACTCCTGCCGCTACACTTACTATGTTCCTTGGCGTCTAGTAGTTCCTTGGCCCGTGCCTTGGCGTCTAGTAGTTACTTGGCGGAGAGGAAAGGAAACGGAAGCTCGACAAAAGGAGAGGAAAGGAAACCCCCCCGAGTAGGTCAAACAAAAGAATCACTCCATACACTCGCTACTTTAATAAGAAGAAATCATTCTTGGAGCTTCCTATAATATAAGAGGTGTGCAGTGCCTGCAATGGGAAGAAGAAAGAAGGGCAGGATATTTAAGATAGAAAAGCATACAAGGCTAGAGAAGCTAGTAATTGGACTCGTCGAGTTGTCCAGACAATGAAACGGATTTTTCTCCATAAATGCGGTTTGATGCTTTTTAGCTTAGGTGTTTTTTTGATCCCGGCCCACAGGAAAGTAACAGTGTTTGATTTCTCTAGGAAATATAGCCTTTCGCTCGTCACTTCGCACGTGAATCTTTCTATATTAGTAGGATTATCCAATTAGCAAACCATCTCTTCTTTACTGTACTGGCATAACCTGTGAACTCGGGGCTGTTAAACAGAAAAGAATCTGACCTCGTCTTTTATTATTTGTATCCGCGTTGAATGCCCAACTATTAGCCTGGCCTGCTCACTCGCACCCTTGCTGGGCTGGAACAAACGGAGAGTGAATGACTATCCATTCCTATCTTCTGACTTTCAGATCCAAAGTTTCTCCAATCTGGTTTTGTTCTCAGTTGACTTATAAAATGGGCGAGCTTACTTGCTTATTACAAACTCTCTTTCTTTCCAAACTATCTGTCTTTCTTTTTGGGGAAAGTGGGTTTAGCCAAAGCATCCTCTTTTGAGATACCTTCAAGAACGGCAGCTGATTAGGAGAAATCCCCGAGAATAGACGACGAAGCTAGCCTATTTGAGAAGTTCGTTCTACTTTAGAATATTTGACAACAAGATCACAAGGATGAAAGGTCACAAAGAGGCGCGCTTACGAAAGCCTTTCCCGAAATCCATTCTGGCAGCTCCACCGCCAACTGCAAATAGAGGAATTCCTGCTGCCCCTAGGAGAAAGGACTAACTATTGGAAATTAGAAGTTCATCTCTATCTCTGGATTCGGCATAATCAATGGCACTACCCACACCAACATATGTTTTGGAAGGATCAATGGGTCCTCCCCTATTGTAGGACTGACTTTAGAGTGTGCGCTTTAGTTCAGGATAGTCAAGTGGTAGGGCTGGACTCGTCCTTGCCCCGTCTATCCACCATGGACCACAATCCAATCGCTATCGGTGAATTGAACTAACAAGAAAAGTCAAGTTAGGCTGGGGTATAACATGCTATAAGGAAAAAACAATCCTCATAAGAGTAAACGAGATCCCTCTAGCTAAGCTTTCCTTTCGGGGACATAAAGAAGTCGGGAAACCCTTGTTAAAGCCTTATGTTAATCGATCGATATAGGCATCCCTTTCTCTCTTATCGGGAAAAGCAAACTAAGGAGAACCTATTCTACGGGGAATCTCTAGAAAAAGAAATCCATCGGCATCGGTATACTCAGGTATACGTCGCTTCCACTCTATTGTTTATTGGGAGTCCCCCTAGACGTATACGACCTCTTGCTTCATGCACGGTGTTCTCTGCCCCACCTTCTTTTAGGTCCCTTTTTCTTACCATTAGGAATAAGGCTTCTTGCCGGACTCTTTCTCCTTCTCAGGTAAACATAGAGTTAGTACCTAAGATTCCTCTGATGATTCGGCTTAATGAAAATAGAACTAGTAGCGTAGGTCTAGGGAAGGGACCGAAGCATATATACAAAGATAGCGCAGAAGATAGATCCTACCATCAGGCAACGGATGTCGGTCGGTACCCATGCACACCCTTACTCGCTCCGATTTCGAATAAAATACAGAACACGGCACTGGCTTTCAGCTCCTGACTTTCTTTTCTTTGAACCCGTCAGCCAAGACTTGAATAGATTGAGTTCGCGGGCCAAGCAACAGTACTAGAGCAAGAGAAAAGCTACCACTACAAAGGCAAAGAACAGAATCTAGTGGAGTTCGGGTCGGGTGCTTGAGAAGACTCAAATATCGGTTAATAAAGTATAGTTCGACATCCGTATTATCCACTTTTGGATCCTATGATGAATAAGCCAAGCCCACCCAAGCCGAAGATCACGCCCATGTGGACGTAGCGGTGTGTTAAACATCTCTTTCCTCTTAAGGAGTAGGGAAGAATACAGTATATATCATCTAGACTCGAATGGAAAAATTGACCCTTAACCGAGTTGTGGTCGACCTCTGGAACAACATTCTAACAATCAATCACACTCTACTTCTTGTCTTATCTTCTTTAGCTGCCTAACGCGTGAGGAAGGGGCTGTTCTGATATGTTCAATTCCTTGGTTTCCTGGTTTACTCGAAGCTCGAAACAAACAATTATATAATAAACAAACAATTAGATAATGATTAGTTACCCTACTGCTAGGTTAATGCAATGATGAGTTTACTACCCTACTGCTAGGTTAATGCGATACGCCGCTCGAATCGAAAGAATCAATTCCAATCTTAGATACCCAAGCAAGAACAAACACATTATATGCCCAGCAAGCAAGAAGAAACATTATATGTCTAGCAAGAACTAATATTATAATGCCCAGTAAGAACAAGTGTGTCAGTGTCACAGTATCTCAGTTTATTCTTTGGCTTGTGCGCAAGGAAGCAGCCATCGGTTATGAAAGTGGAGTTCGGATAGCCTACACGGATCTAAGTCAGTTAAGGGGTAAGCATCAAACGGTTCTGCAAGTGTAGTTCTGGTTTTGTCATATATAGAATATAGAAGCGGATCGGTAAAGGAAAAAGAAAAACAAGAGAGATTTGCTTGGCGGGCGGAATCAGGTTAGGCACCCTTACTAGGCGAGGCACCCACATCTATATTATTATTATATTTGAATGAGACCCCCGAACCTCATCTGCTGAGCTCTCAAGTTAGAATCTAAGGTATAGATGGGAGCCTGAGTTCCCAGAGACTCCTCGAGGTCAAGTCTCAAGTGGTTGTCCCGCTGTAGCTGGTGGTATTGTTTCAGGGTGAAGAGAAGAAAGGGAAATCCAGTAGGTAACACCCAGGATAGGGGATAGGGAGACCCAGGATAGGAGATCGGTATACCAGTGCCTTTTCTAGTTGAAGAAGCTTTTAAAGGTTCATAAGCTGACAGCGGTGATGTTGTAGAAAGTCAGTCAGCTACGAGCGCTGTTGTTGAAAGTCAGTCAGCAGCCAGCAGTTCTCAAACTAGAGTTCGGGCAAGAACAAGTACGTTAATTGACTTTCCGAGGTGCCCAGCTGAGTTCTACGAGTTTCCAGGGGTAGGTGCCAAGCTGATGGATTCCAGTTTCAAGTAAGAAGCGTGAGAAGAAGAGGCTAAAGTGAGCAGTGCGGGTGCAGGCGCTAACGAAGGATAGGAGTTTCAGTCAATTACTGTTCGAGTTAGACAAACACCCCCTTATATACAAGTTCAATTGACTTTTACTTATTTCTTATTATTAATACGGATTTCTTATATACTTATTTCTTATTATTAATACTTATAAGAATAGCTCATCTAACTCTGGTATTGTATTTAATATAACAACTGTTCGTCGGTTTCAGGAACTCGTACACTGGTTCTTGCGCCGGCAAACTCACTTTCGGTATTTTGTAATGAAGTGACTTAGCTCTATAATGAAGTGACTTAGCTCTATATGAAGTGAAGTGCATTCAATTCCATTACTGGTCTGTATCGCCCTATTGCTCACCTACTTCTATTGCAAAGTCATTACTAGCCTGTATCGCCCTACTGCTCTCAGTTCTAAGAATAGGGTCAAAAGATAGGTAAAGAAAGATGGGTAGAGAATAGAGAAGAAGATAGATATACTAGGGGTAAACTAGTCTTAGCCTTAAGGGAATGTGTTGGCGTGAGAGGGTCTGCTTGGTTGCTCTTTCCTTCCTTTCAGAATGGAGTTTTCTACTTTACTACAATGCAGAATATTGGTAATAACCTGTTCTTATAGCTTATTGCCTAGTAGCTAAGTTATTAATTAACTGAGTTAGGCGCGGTTATGTCTCTTTCTTCCCATTCCCAACACATCGTAGGCATTTGATAAGAACTCAAGTCTCCAGTTACAGAAGCACTAACACCAATAACGGAATGAGACTTTCCACTTGCGGCTTCCTTACGAACTGCCTCTGATACTGCCTCCACTGCCTCGGATCCCTCTCTTGTAGACAATGAGCCAATAACAGGAACTCTCAAGGAAGTTGCTTGGTTGCTCCTTACTTGAAGAAGAAACTTCCCTCTTTCTCGCCCACCTGGTGCTCTTTCTACAAATACAGAATTGAGAGTCGACTACTTTGGCACCTCAACAAACTCGTATACTAGTGTAAACTATCTTATATAATACCTAATATCTTCAAGTCTTTGATGCGAGGCGAGGAAAGTAACCTCTAGAATCATAAGCCCTTAAGTAATTGCCCAGTAGAAGGGTCCAGTGCTGGGTTCGTTTCTAGGGTTGGATAAGGCCTAATACATAATTCGGATAGATGAAACTGGAGCAAGCAAGCCATTCTCTATGACAACTAATCTAAAGTTAAGTTCGGGTGTTGAAGAAGAATCAACAGTTCTGTATTGACCCACTAGCGGTTAAGAAGAAAGGAAGCATAAGAATTGCCAGTTCCAGAAGAAAGTAGAGCCGAATTGACTCACTCCTACAGTTGCTACTATAGCCTCGCCAAACACCCTTAACTGAACTGACAGAGATGCTCTTTCTCTTATGGATTCAACAGGGCTACTACAGTTACGACGACTTGCTGCCGCTAGAGCTCAACAGGGATAATAACAAATACATATATACCGAGCACAACAGGAATAATAATGAATACATATATACCAAATGCATCAGTAGTTTCAGACCAGAGAAGTGGATAGTAAGGTTACAGAGTATTCAACACTTTCTCCGTAAGCTGAGTCAAAGAACTCACCAGATGCAACTCATTTAGGGCTATGGTAGGGCATCGCTAGTACTTTGTGTTTCTGCTTTTCCTTTTGCCGACCTATCCTCTTAGATACTTTCCTGAAACTTCACCTTTCTACTGCTGATTCGACTTCAAGTCCTGTGCTCGGGGGCTAAGCAACATCCTTATTATATGGCAAAAGTGAGTAATAACAGCTTCTTTTGGAGTGTTGGCAGGAACAATAGCATTAGGGAGTTCCCCCTGTTAGCTGAGGATACACCAGTGAAACAACTTCTTATTTAGGGGTTTGCTACTCTGGAATAAGAGGTGCAGATATGATAGTTTAGGCGCAGATATGATAGTGGAGACCAGTAAGAATAGGGTTCAAAATGCATTTATAGGCCCCCATTTTGGTATTCAATGATGGATTTCCCATAAAACCGGGCACAGATGAGCGGCAGGCGTTCTCCACACAATTCTATCTTTTCTTCTTTGCTTAACACAAGCTCCCGAGCCTTACAATTAAGCTTGAAACAAGGGATTCGGACTATCACTTAACTCGAACAGGGGCAAGCGTATACTACTGGCACTTACTAATTTCACCCTCAACAAGACTTGGAGCTAGGCTAGAGCACCAACCCGATCCTTTACTTCTTGATCCGATCCGATCCAGTTCTATCAGAGGCAAGAGGGAAAGAAAGGTGCTAAGAGCCTCGCTGCTTATGCTTATGAGGTCAACTCGCTGCTTTTGAGGTCAACTAAGTTGTTGCTGCCGCGTAACATGAATAGTGACTACTTGGCCGTACCAACTCGTATCTCGCTAACACGTAACATTCTACTGAGCTTGCTGACTACTAGACCTCTGGCTACAAATACTGATTCCACAGCTTATGAGGAATTAACCAGTAAAGCCTAACAGCTTCTCTTTCTTCTTTCCCGCCTTTACCTCAAACACAGTACTTCGTGTCCCATCCCCACTCTCTTATCTTTACAACTAGGTTAATCCGATACGGCGCTGCGCAAGAAAGATGAAATTCCATAAATTATTAACTTTAGAGTTCGGGCAAGAAGATATACTCACTATTTGATTCTAAGCTAAAGGGAAAGAAGTAATCGACCACCGCGTTAGAGGAGAAAGTAGAAGTTTGAGAATTATTTGTTGACTTGACCTGATGACTGTCCTTATTATTCTTAAGCCCCTTTTGCCTTTTTTTTAGTGGAACTAATGAAATGAAAACACAGACCGGAGGAAAGGAAATGGAACTTTATTGTATCCTAATCCTAACAAAGCAATGGAACATCGACAAAACTGCATTGAGTGCAAAAGAAAGAAGATAGAGTCAAAGGCTAAGGCTTTTCCCTTGTAATGGTGCCAGTGAAACTATTTATTCGACTTACTTAATAGTGCCAGTTTCATCCCGAGTTGGGGCAATCAGGCAGATTCTACTGCTTATAATTCCTCTGTTTATCTTTCTTCCCTTGGTTTAAGTTATGGCTTAAAAACGAGTCACAGAATATCTTACTGTCAGGATCGGCAGCAGTGAGAGTTTCATCTGTCTTTCTTTGGTTAAGGTTCTTCAAGGAGAGTGAGGGTGATTTACCTTGAAGGATCGGGATAAGGAGAATCATAAAGTACTGGTTATAGTGTTGAAGATAAGGGAGCAGTCAGTGTATTTACTAATCAATCTCTACCATTTGCTTCTGATGCTACTTACCAGCTGCTTATTGGATTCCGCTTTGGAACTCTATACTTAAATCCTTAGCACGTGACAGACAATCAGGCCTTTTTGCTAACTTGAACCTAGGGTCAACTCCTCCTTATGGTAATCGGTAATTTGATACCTAAAAACATTCTGTAAATGCATTTTGGTTGCCTCGACTAACTGACGCGTAACACGAACGAACAGGATAAGAAGCTATTTGAAAGTATGCTTTTGAATGCCCTATTTGAGTTAAGTCGTAGAGATCTGATGCTTAAGAGTCGGGGGAAGGTATACACAAAACCTTTATCCTTGAACTGAGTAGGTAGAGTGGAAGGATAACCCGTTTACCAAACCCCTAGTAAACAGGACATAGTCAATATAGAAGTAGTTGCGAGTTTGCTCTTTCTAGCCAAAACCTAGTAAGTGCTCCAATAACTGCTGATTCTCGAGTCGACAACAAAAGCACCGCGGCACACTTCAAATTAGAAGAATTGGAGCTGAGGGCGTTAATGAGCGGGCAGCCCATTCTTTGCCGGTACTCTCTTCTTTTCTTTTCCTTAACTTTATTTCCAACAGGCAATTCTGCTGATGAAGATCTTTCAACTCACACTAAACTTGAAACTTCACAAAGTAGGATACCACAAACTAGTAGGATACACCACAAACAATAATCTGGGATACAAAAAGTAGGATACCACAATCACAAGCAATTCGATTCTTGACTTTGCTGGGCCCTAGGTTGGCAGGGAGGATCGCCCTAGGGTTTGAACTTCTCTTTCTATGATACAGAGCTCAATCCTATGATTCTTACCTGGGTAGTGGAATTCTTATTGGAATCTAAAAGCACTAGGGAGGGGAGAGAGAGGTCAACTCTGACTTGATTTCTCGGATTGAATTCTTTATTAAGAGTTGTTGCCGCCTTGATAATATTCTGAGGAGACTTAAGCAGAAAGGCACCACTTGGGAAGAAGCTCACTAAAGAACTATTATATATAATGATGAAAATGCTCATCTACTTAATTACTGTTAACAAACACTTCAATCAACACTGCTGAATTTGGAAGGCTTATCTGCTCTTGAGTTTGCTTATGTGCCTCTTGCTAACTGGTATGTTTAGAGCCAAAGTGGTAATAACCCTATGTTATGTGGACTCAAATGAGTGTCTTTAGGAAAACATGGAGACCCTATGCCATCGGGATACTTAGTGATACTATAATTCTATATGTTTTCGTTCCTTTCTTTGTGTTATTACAATAGATGTTTTTGGGGCCGCTAGTTCCTCTGTCCTAACTGCTTCCCCTGCAGACCGATACTGTTACTACTTAGTTGCATTCTTGTCCTTACCAGTTCTATTCTTGACTTCCGTACTTAATAGGCTTCCTCGCCTCTCCGGAGTCAACTAATTCTATCCATTCTGATTTCTTGCTCTTGCTCCAGTAGTAGCTTTGCCTCACTACTTACAATAACAGTACTTGCAACCGAAACAATACTTTTCCACTGAGAAAACTCCTATACTAATGAGTTAAGTCACTGAACCATCAATCTTATAGGCGTCAATGAACTCTAACGACACTTCTTATGATTTGCCCATCAAACTCAATAAGTGCTGAAATAGCTCCATGCCCCTATCTTGCCTGTCCTGTGTTCTTGAGAGTTATACGAGTTGCCTGTTGCGGGTTTTCTTCCTTTAATGACTTTTGCTTCTCTCTCTCAATCTGGGTTCTGTTCTTCTACTTTGTCTGTTTCTGTATTCCTTTGCTCCTAAAGATAAGGTAGTTGTCCGCCCCTGGTAGTCCTGTTCGAGTTAAGTGATTGTCAGAATCCCTAGTGGAATCCGTTTTCTTATAGTCCATTATCCTATGTTTTTTATTACTGTGTGTCTACTTAGTTAGTATAGGCAAAAGATCTCTTTTTTTCTAGTTTGATATTTCTTTGATTTGATTTCACTACCACACAAAGTCAGTAAACCACCCGCGCCTAGTAGTGGAATGCAACTAGTGAGTAAAGGAATGGAACTAGGAATCACACTACTCACTATCGGACTTGAACCAATAGCTCTCTTACCCGAATTATGTATTAGGCCCGATCTCGCTCAGTCCTCTATTTCTTACCTTGCCCACCTCGACCTGCGTTCCATTCTTCTTGACTAGACTAGCACTACAGAGTTGCCCTAGATGCGGTGCTGTGGTAAGTTAGCTACTTAGTCTTTTCTTACTTGGTTTCATTCTAAGATTGACTGGTTTCATTGTTTGACTACCCCAGTTTCCTTCTGAAATGACTTATTCCAACAAGCAACTACTAGACGCCAAGCAACGACGTAAGTAGTTGTGCGGCAGTTGTTACTAGTCCTGTGTTCGCTGTCGCGTCAGCGAGCTGAAAAGCGTTAGGAGCCTAGTTAGGTCAATTCTGACTTTGTCCTGTGCCCTTAATTAATGCCTAAAGTTCTTTTGTTGTTGACAGATAAAAAACAGAATCCTTAGCCCTAGGGGTTTAATGGAATCAGTAACTCTCTTTCTCTCCCTCGACAACCCTGTGCTCCCTACCTTAAGAATTAACTAAACCAGATGTATTCTTCTGTTATTAGCGCATCCTGAACAAAACTACTTGAAGGGAACTTTCTGCTTTCAGAACCGTTTCCTGTTTACTTGCCTTGAAACCACTTAACTACTTCTTTTTCTAACTCGGGTAAACAAAGATTATGGGAACACCATACCCTTCTGTGGAATCTGATCAGGATCTTTATTCCCTTGGTTGTTGACTTGCGCTACTTACTTTATACTTAACCGAACCAACCGCTACATGGTCTATCTGCCCTCTCTCCTTGAATCAGGAACTCTCCTTGAATACTCGATTGCAGCTGACGACTTAACTGCCGCGTGAGGAGCAGCAGCGGATTCATTTTGTTCTTCTTCTGGTCCTGCTTCAAAGCCAGATCCTTCTTTAGATCCTGAGTATGCTTCATACCCAGCTCCATTTTCTTGACCTTCTTCATATCCCCCAAACAGGACGGACTCTTAAAGCTGCCTATTTTGGTTACATAAATCGAAAACAGGAATTGTGAATCTACTGCTTTCGGGAGTTTGACTCTCACTTTCATTTTATATAAAGCTCTTTCTTACTATTTATTGGCATCCTCATCCTCATCCTCTGCATCCGCCTTAGCTTCACTTTCATTTCATGCTTGGACTAGACCACTCCGCTACTAGTTTGGGCTGTAAATCCAGATATGGAGGCGGGCTCAACAAATACTTTATTTCCTTCCATCAGTAGCTTAAGATTCTTTTGATTCTGACTTCATAGTAGGTAGTAGGATCAAAGTACAGCACAACGGAGTCAAGCACAACAGCTGCGACTTACCCGGAAAGGAAAGGCTTTCTCAACAACCACTTTAGCAGCGACTTACGCTCGCACAAGCACTTATACTTAACCCATACTTGAATCAGGAACTCCCCTTTCCTCGCCTCACCCCCCAAGAGTCTAGTTGACTTTCCTCGAACAGACACAAGAACAGAACTTCACTCTCCTTCTGACTTAACCGCTTACCTTCTGGAACTAAGATCAGAGTTTGACTCCACTTAGTTGGGGTAGTAAACAGCTAAGTAACTACGCTTCCCCTGATTCTTCTGTCAACTAATACAGATTCGACAGGACCACTACCCTCGCCCAGTAAAAGTAAGTCAACTAGCCTAAGCCTAGCCTAACTAGCAACAACTTACTATAAGAGCCCCTACCCCTGGGTTTGATGCAACTGGTTCCGATGTACTAATTGCGGTAACTATATTAATTCTTTGACGGATTATAATAAGGGTGGAATTCTTTCCCTTCCTTAGCTCACACAGGACTTGGTCAAGAACCAGAACCAGACTACTACTTTGCCTCACCAGTTACATTCTCATACTGACTGGTTGAAGCCTGAGTGAAAACGGTAGCGAGCTAAAAACTCCTATATTTGATTCTATCATTACCACGTCGGGGGTGACTTGCTTTCTTGCTTGTCAGTCTCGAACCTATACTATAACTAATTCTAATTGAACTGATCGGTAACATAATCTACTAACTGGTAATATGACTACGCCCATAAAACAATTGAACCAACCCGCACCATACTGAAACTAAGAACTAGGATTGCCCTGACTCCCCTTATTACTAGACTCGACTTCTTCTACGCTACTCCTTGATTAAGGAATGAAACTAGAAATACAGAATACTGGTCTCCACTGCAAAACCTATAAGACCAGCTACGAGACCGTGTTAAGATCAGTAGAAGGAATCGACTCAGAGAAATAAGAGAATGAACCCAGTGTGCCTGTAAGAATCAACATCAAGTAGCGAGCTGCACTTTTGAAAACCACTCTGACGCTCCGCATTCCCAGCCTTACTATCTTGACTTGAACTCTTGCTCTACTTACTATTGGGCTGACTTTCCTTACCATACCACTTAATCGCATTCTTTCACTCGTCCCCACCCACCTCGACTCTTGCTACTAGCTAATCTCTATCCTATAACTACTAAGACAGATGCTACTGCCCCTAATAATGATTCCACTGGGCTGGGCTCGCTTACCAAAGAATGGAACGGAAACTAATAAGAATGAGACTACTTTCCTTGAGTCCAACCACTGGACTTGGGTAAGAAAGGAAGGAACCCTAAATATGTTAGGCGGAAATTACTTATAAAGACAGCCAAGACACGGATAGACAAGCAACGGCGTAAGCCGTTGTGCGGCAGCAGCAGTAGTGGGTTATAACGCAGTTATAACAATTCCTTTGTTCGTGTGTCGCGGCAGGGCCGCTCATCTGTGCCCGTGGAATGGGAAATACTTCATGTCGGACTCCCAATGGAGCTTCTAATTCCTTTTGAGCCTAGATACACAGGGCTATAACTCCCTGTCGCATAACAGTATATACCTGTCAACTGAAGATCAAACTAGGGATATATAACTTGGGATTAAACTCTCACTCTCACAGGAACCAGACTACCTGGGGCGGAAATAGAAAGAAAAGAAGTATTTGTTTCCCTTCCGAGCCGAGTAAACTCCATTATTAAAGGACGGGAGCTATAGGTGAGTTACCCATATCTATTATACCCAGCGAAATCCTATTATTAGGGTTATGCCCGTTGGAGCTAATTCTTACCCATCTCTGGCTCTTTCAACTAACCTAACTCCCAAACACATAGCAAGTAGCCAAGCAGACAACTAATTGCATTCTTTCACTCCTGAGTGTCATTCTTACTTGATAACTGGAACTGGGGAGTTAACTGGCACTGCTCCTACTGCTTGTATTGCTCCGCCAAGAAACTACCTTCTGTTTCCGACTCCCTAGTACAGGCTCCTGCCGCTCTTTTAACTCGCTGACGTTTAACTCAACTCCTACCGCTGAAAACATAGATTGTAATAGAAAGAGTGGAGCGGCCCTGCCGCGCAACGTTAGTAGTTGCTTGGCCGTAATAACTGTTACTTGCTGCCGCGCCACATTAGTAGTGTCTTGGCCGGAAGAGCAGCCCTGCCGCACAACATTAGTAGTTGTTTGTCCCGTTGCTTGGTCGAACACAGGACTAGTAACAACTTTAGCACAACTACTTCCGTAGTTGCTTGGCGTCTAGTCGTTGCTTGGCCCTTCCCGAAACAGAACAAGTAGACTACTTTCTCACTTACACTAGCCCTGGACTCTAATCTAACTCAATGAATTTCTTTTCTACCTTGCCGATCTCTCAGAACCATACTTTAGAACCAACACCTTCCTTGAGAACAGAGCTTTCTGGTTCCCTTGCCGAAACAACCAATGAAGGCCTCCATACTTCCTCTTTGCACTCTGGCTTGGCTCTGTCAACTAACCAAGCTAAAGCATCTTCTGCACCCGATCTCGACTCTGTCAACTAATTACATTCTAAATCATTCTACTAGCTACTCTCAACTACAGGGTATTCCTTACCGCAACTCTTAATTCCAATACGAGGGTAGGGTCGGGTGTGAGTTGAAGACCTGTCCCTTATTCTGAGTTTATTATCTTATTATAGTATATCCCTTATTCTGCTTATAGTATAGCTTCGGAGTAGCTTGCCTATTATACTAAGCTTGTTCGTTAGCTGATAGACATATGATTCTCTTAAAGCAAGGGCAAGGGCCAGGGAGGAAAGATCAGACGTAATGAGTGAACCTCGATACTATAAGGGCCTCTACTGTTACTACTTAGTTCCATTCTGTAACTCCGACTGACGAGTGCATTTCTTCCTATCAGATTGACCCTCTGGCTCTGTAACGGAACCTGAAACTTCCACTTACGCTTCAACACCCGAACAAGACTTTCTGTGAAGAACCCGCACCGCGCTTCATCTGGGCATTCCGCTTCTGTTCCTACTCAAGATCCTAACTCTCCAACGGATTCTCCTGATCAAGCCTCATATCCTGCTCTGCTCTTGCAACTTGAACTCGAACTCTCCTTTACTTACTGCCTTTGCCTTCTAAAACACCCATACCATACTCAAACAAAACTCGATGAAAAAAGCTTTCTCAACAAGCAATGCCGAACCTTTACCTGAAAGCAATGGAACTGTAAACTCTCTTCACAATAAGCTAGCTAGGACAATAATTATGTACTTGAAAAGCTACTTGAAAGCTAGGGCTCCAATTCTGTAACTTGACAGCAAGGGTGCAATAATATAGGACTTTTGAAAGCACAAGGGACAGAATTCTATACTTTAAGCTAGGGGGAGGCTGCCCTGCCCATATTAGATATTATGAAGCAATGCTGTGCTGTGTTTGTTCAACAGCTGAAGTTGTTCTGGCAGGAGCTCCATTGAGTCCGTAGCTTTTGCCCTTTCTTCTTTATCACACTCTTTGTTTGCCTAATAAGTTGTATACCGCATAGTGGGCGTCGCTAAGCATTCCAGATTCTAGATACGATGGATGACACTGATTTACTTACCGATGAAGAAGAGAAGGAAGAAAGAAAGAAGGCAATAATCAAAGGCAAGGCAAGAGAGAGAGTCTAAAGAGAGAGAGTTTATTAATTTGTTCCAGAGGTGTTTCTTCATTAGTGAACGCCAAAGCCTGCAAGCAGAAAGGAATAGCTGCTCCGCTCGGGCGCTTCTGTAGAGTTAAGCAAGTAACGTTAAGCTCCGTTAGCTAAAGAACTCGCATTAGCCGATGAAGGAGAAGGAAGGACTCGCTCTGGAGGGTTTGTTCACATTTAAGTTAAGCTAGTAGTTACTTGCCCAGTGTCTTGGCTCTGAGTAGTACTGGTGGAATTCTCACTTGACGAATAGCTCATCCAGTCTACCACTAGCATCAATACCACCGGCATCAGTCTGAGTATACATAGCGCATCAGTCTTACTACCAATACCTAGCATAGTAGCACAGTGTATCAGTCTGAGATGCACTGGTTGTAGCCTAAGTAGCAGAGGATGGAGCTAGGTATAATAGATTGAAGTCACCAACTCAGTAGTGGGGAGAAGGAGGTCAATAAAGAATTAGCTGTCCAAGGAAGAAGTACAGGTTACTGTTTCCGACTACTCTGGTCCTATACTCAAGAATAGAGTGCAAAAAGAAATAGAGTTAAAGAATAGAGTTGAGCCAAGTTACTACTAAAAAGAAAGGCAAAGATAGGAATGAAACTAAATAGTTTACTTACCGCAACTTCGATACAGAACTGATTCCACAAGCCCAGCAGAGCCAGCAGCAAGTGTCCGGGAGAGCGAGAGCTGAGCCTGTAGCAAGTGGTGGAGAAGACTATATTGTAATAACGTTGAGTTAAGCGTCAGCGAGCTGAAAAGCGGTAGAGAGTTAGAGCCTATCCGGTTGCATTCTGAAAGTTAGTATCACTGGTTTCACTCCGGGCCTCTGCTGTTCAATTCTGTAACTAGCTTCAAAGCCAGTACTATTGGATAGACTCCATTCTTAAAGAAAGGTCTATTGTCGCCAACTCCTTTATTTTCTCTGGCATCTGACCTCGGCGCTGCGGATTATCCAAAAACCTCTCTTTCCATACAAGGGCTCGGTGTAGCTCCTAACGCTTGACGAAAACTGGAATTGTAATAGAGTGTCATAGAGAAAAGAGAGAACTTGTAGTCAATTAAGCAAGTTGTATAACCCATGTGTGGAGCAATGAGTCAATAGAGAAGTAGTTGCGCCTTATTAGTTGTAGCTTGGCGGTTATAACAGTTCCTGTGTTCGGGAGTTTAGAGTGTTGAGGTTAATACTTATACTTATTCTTACAGAGTTAGGAGTTCCATTCAATACCATATCTGGCTGGCTTGCCCTTATGGACAAGTTGTCTTCTTCTTACCTTCATCACCCTTTGTTTCCACTTTACCGAACAAGTGTAGTGGGCAGTGGAGATGAGCATTCCAAAATAGATTCTTCCTTCATTTCTTAAGGTGAACTCAACAAGCACCGACGCAGTTGATCATTCGAAAAGAGATTATTTCTTTCTATAGAAGAAAAGAAGAAAAGTAGAAAAACTAGGGTACTCCTATAGTAGCTTGGCCCGAGTCTTGTTTGTTTTCATGGCGTTAGTCCGGTGTGAGTTCAATTCACACTTGAAAGACAAAGAAGCAAGGAAAGCAAAGACGCTAAAGCTGTCAATAATAAGAGGCTCTTAGCACCTCGGTTTCAGTTTCATTCTGTATTCTTTATTGGGAGATGAGAAAAGAAGCTACTGTCTCCGTGGAGTAGGAGAGCCTCTATGCAGCTGACGAACTTTACCCTTTATGTTAACTATCAAATAATTGACATTGATAACAGAGCGAGCAAGGAAAGGGTCGTAAGAGAACTGTGATGCTGTATAGCTATATGTATCCGGGGAGTAGACCCATGTGTGAAGCAAGTAGTCAATTATGTCTTGTGGTAAAGTATTTATATGAAACTAAAACTTCCACTTGAAACAAAGAATGCATTTTCTCTATCAAGTGCAGAAGATCGGATTGCTTAACGACCTAACCTATGATTCCATAACTGCTGTTGACACTTGCACTCGACTTTCCTATACATTAGCCGACCTCGACTGCGCACTCTTAACTTGCAGAAGCGCTTGCTTGATACCCGCCAACACCTTTCTTTAGCACAGATCCTGTTTCTGGTATCGTTGACTTCACTCTCACGGATTCTTCTCCTGGACTTGCTACTCTAACAGTAAATTCCGCTGCTGATTCTCGAACTGCTGACTCACTAATTGATTCCTTGACTACAAAGCTACCAGCTAACTCACGACTTCTTACTGCTGGCACAAACTCATGTTCGCCCTTTTCAGAATGGAATTGGAAATACTAATCTCTACCGCCCTCCGTTAGCACAACACGTTGAGCTCTGTAAGCGCACCTTTCCTTTCTAAAGCCTAAGTTTGTTTCTGGAACTCTATCACTTGTTCTTGCTTAGAGTCAAACTGTAATGGAATCTTGAGATGAGAGTGCAGAAGATCGGATTGCCTCAACTCTCACTGAGTCTTGTTCCGAGTCAACAGGACAGCATTAATGAAGTTCACAGGACAAGAAACTCTATCTCTACTACAAGGGAAGGAGCACCAGCAGTTATAAAGTAAGGTAAGGTGTGGGAAGGGCCAAGCTTAGTTGTTAGTTGCGCGGCTGCTGTTATCTTGTTCAATTCTAAGTGTTCTATTATACTAGATGCGCTACATTGTACCCAATTGCTATAGTATTCATTCAATGCGCTAGCTATTATTTACTATGGCCCCCAATTCTATATCTTATCTTATGCTTACCTAGTATCTAATGCGCTACCTGTTATGTATTAGGGCCTGCTTCATTCTCTTCTCTTCTTGCCACAACTCCCTTACTATTAATTCATTCTGATATTCGAATTCACACTTATACGCTCCTTTATATGATCCTTCTCCTGCTGAAGTGAAGGGACTTATCCTTCTCTGGCTTATGTATCAAAGCCGGCAAGCAACTACGAAGGGATTGATTAGTTCAACTAAGGGTGCCTCCATCTCATCTAACTCTTTCTCATAGAACTCTGGCTGCTGAACTCACTACTACAGTTACTTGCCTCTCCTTGCCTTTCTTTATAGTAGTCTTTCTTTTGAGTAGTTTCATTGCCTATTTCCACGCCCCTCATATGTGAATTATACTTCTAAGGAAACTCAGTAAGGCAATTCAGTTATAAGTAATTATTAGAAGCTATAAGTAAGGCAATAAAGGTATCCAAGAAATTGTATATCCCCTCGGTAAGGGAAGAAAGATCTGACTTAGTTGACTTTCACCGATTAGAGTATAGCTTACTTTCCCAATTACTTATGGGCAGAAGAATGATGGTATCAACCCCCGGAATACTGCATTTCAGGAGTGGTGAGTGGACTGAACACTGCAAGAATAACCGCCAAGTAACTACTCGACAAGAAAGCCAGTACTACCAGAAGTCACCAACAACTTATTATAGAGGCGTGCCTCTTAGATGAAAGTATGAGACAAACTACAACTACAAAGGCAAAGAAAACAATAAAGCAGGCAATTAGAGTCGACACCGCGCCTCAGAAAGACCACTTGGACCACTATACAGACACAGTAGAAGAAAACCAATCTCACTTATATATATAGGAGAACTTCCTTAAGTACTGAGTTGTGCTGCGCCTAGTAGGGGTCCCGTTTTGCCTATCAAACTAATGGAGCCTTGTAGAATTCTGTTTCATTCTCACTTGTCTTACTCAAGCTTATAAGTCATACTCTTATCCTTCTTTCTCTTACTCTTATCTTTGAAAGTTGCTAGGGTCGGGTAGGCTTCAGTGCTTTTGTTTACTGACTTTCTTGTTAGGGTAGTGACCACTGGAGAATTGCCTGTTCCAGGGCGAGGTAGAGTGGAAAGGAAAGTTTAGGGTGGCTGGGTAGCTGGGTGTTATCCCATTTTCATAGTACAATTTCTCTGTGTCTCTCTCTCCTCTCGTTATGCCGCGACTTCCTTACATTCTTTTATGCCCAAGTGCGAGGCTTCCACTGGTTAGTATATAGAATCGGTTATGTCATGAATAGCCTATATAGTATGGTATGGTCCGGGGAGTCTGGTATGCTCCGGTGCATTTACAGAATTCAAATATACAAAAAGAAAGAACGGTCGGTGTGGGAACTATATAAGAATGAAGTTTGATGTGTATTTTCAGAATTCCCTGAGTGAGCCCGGAAAGGGAGGTGTTTTAACAAGAAAGAGGGAAACCCATTAGTAAGTTGTCTTGTTAGGAGCTATACTTTTGATGTATATTAGGCTGTTTGTGCCGATGTATTGGTTGCTCATTGGTTTAACTACTCCTTCTTCCGTGTACCTACTCATGGGCTACCCATTGGTGTATTGGTTTACTGCATGAGTGATAATAATAATAAGTAATTGGACTAGCGCTAACAATAAGCAAACTACCCTATAATAAAGTCACTAACTACTATGGGAATCAAACAACGATTGATGAAACTTCGATTCTTTAAGCTACTGATCTAGAGCCTTACTCGTCGGGGAGTCAACTCGGCTTCGGCTTCTTAATAAGATCAAACTCGAACAGGACAACTACTACTGGACTAACACCCGAACCCACTTCTTTACTTATAGCTTCAAAGCCTCTCCTCTGACTCTTTGAACTAAGGCTTTCAGCACCTTTCCTTTCCTTTACCTTTCAAGCTTACTTTACTCTTTCCTATTACTCTATTCTTGTTGGCTTTCTTATGTAGGATCAAGTTTGGATATCACCTCTTTTCTCATGCCCACTACTGGGTTAAGTAGAAAGTCCGTAAGAAATAAGATGCTTTACCTGAATGACATTCCTTATCTCTCGGCCAAAGGTGGTGCCAGGGTTTGGGATGCCCTCACTTCCTCTCCTACTCCGGAACTATCACCGGGCGCTTGGATATACATTCCTTGCTTCTATGACCGTGAAAACATATACGAAGACAGTTAAGCTCCAAAAAACAGGACTTGTAATGAAAAGAGTGGAGCGGCCCTGCCGCGCAACGTTAGTAGTTGCTTGGCCTATTGCGGGTCAGATGGCAAGGAAAAAGGCTAAACCGAGTTTCCTCTTTGAAAGAAATCAATCCACCAAGCGACTAGGGGCAGGGTTAAGGGAATAAAGTACTGGCTTATATATAAGCCTTAAGGGAATGTGCGGGAAGGGCAGAAAGATCAGACTTAGTTTCAATAGAAGGGAAAGATCTGACTTAGTGGAAAGAGCCATAGAGGGATAGGGATATCCTAAGTGACTTTCGAGTCTACCAGATCAGATGCTTTTCAATTTCAATCTCATTCTGCAATTAGATGAGATGCTCTAGTCCAGAGGAAAGGTAGGCGCGCTTGGAGCTTCTCAATGGAATTCTTCACTAAAGTTAGATGTTATTGGTTTCATTTCATTCTCCACTGCGGAAGTCAAGTATCCAGGAGTTGGCGCGGAAGCATAAGATGGATATGGATCTTAAGTGGGATAAGGATCTTAAGTGGGATAAGGATCCGGAGAAGAATTCGAAGATGTGGAATTAGATTCAAAAGATGGGTAAGCTGTTTATTGACTTCTTTCTACGCCTGAGCTCACTAACGCCGATGAAGAACAGTAGTTGTTGCTAAGTAGACTTGGCCATCCGTGGTTGCTTGTCGGACTCGGTAACAACAGGTTAACACATATTAATGGAGTTTTGCCCAATTCTGGCTTTTTGAGTAGTAGCTTGGTGGCTTAAACAACGAAAAGGGGTTGGTTGTTACTTCTTGTCTTCTTGTTCGCCCTGTTCCACTTTCAGAATAGTATTGCAGGTCTTACTGCTCGACCTATAACTACTCGATCCGATCTAATTCCTTTGCAGGCTTTGGAGTGTCCTGTTACCAGATTGATCTTCCATACTCGGTATCTAAAATGACGGACTAATCTTTATATGTGAGTAACCATCTAGATGAAATTCCTGGAATGGTTCAATGCTGTTGTTTGATACCTTGGAGCCAGATAAACAAGTACTACGCCTGCTCCACTCTTTCTATTACAATAGATGTATTCTGGAGCCTCACTCGGTCTAGATGTTGCTGTATCAGGGGAGAAGAAGAGACTTATATATACCGGCAAGCGGATAGCTTTACTTTTGGATAAGTGGGGGCGCCAAGCTACTACTACATTTTGGTGTTCGTGAGATAGAAGAGGTAACTAACCATGTGCTCCTTCTGTTCGTATTTAAGATTATTACAGTTCCTGCTCCTAGGTGCGTGGTTTAATTAATTCCACTACAAGAATGGGTTCCACTACAATAATGAGTTCAACTACAAGAGGAGCTAGTTCCACGCCCCTACCACCCCTTTTCGCTTCGTTTAGGTTCAACTCCTCTATAGTGATATGGTTAATGGAAATAACCCCCTTTTTCAATGCATTTTGCCTAAGAGCATTCCCGCTCATCTAACGTTGTAATTAGACGCCCTTTAATCACATATCAGCAGTCGGCGCAGGGCAGCTAGCACCATTGAGGGAAAGGAAGCAACCCTTTAATCACATATCGGAACCAACATATACTAATACTGATTCCATTCCACCTGTACTATACTTATATAAACCCTTTCTCCACCTGTACTATACTTATATAAGCCCTTTCATAGAAGGGACCCTCTCTCTACATTATGATTCTTTACAACCCAATCCCGGAAAGCTGGGTTGGCGCTTCAAGGAGAAAGAATGGAATTTGGCTTTCTTCAGGCAGGGAAAGAATATGACGTGCACATCATCTAAAGTAGGGGACATGATTGAAACAAGTACTGTGGTAAAGCTGTGATAGGACTGAATCTACCCGTTCATCCAATAAAGAGAAGAACCTAAATAGACCCATAGCAGCAATGGGCACAGTTATAGAATCCATTGATTATTTACCGGCCTTTATGACCTTAGGCCTGCTCGATGGAATTAACCATAGCAATTGGCTGGCACAGTTATAGAATATATTGATTATTGCCCGGCTAACGCACTCTCCAAAGCTCTCACCTCTTAGCCTAAAAAAGCGCTCTATTCGCTTAGCCTAAAAAAGCACTATTCGCCGTCTCACTTGAAAACGAAAGCTGTTACCGATCCCTTGATCATATCAAAAAGAGCTATTCGCATTCGCGCCTCACTTGAAAACTAAGGCTGTTACCGATCCCTTGATCATAGTTAGTATATCGAATATAATTGAGCCCCTACTTACTAAATATCAGAATTATTACACCCAATAATAGAGACTAGCTGATTGAGTTCGCCATCGTCCCCATCACTACATTATATCCCGTTACCCTGACTCTAACCATTCTATCCCTTTACCCTGACTCTAACATATGATCTGTGGCCTGATTCACCCACATGGAAAGTGCTTTTTTCGCTTCTTTCACCCTAATCCTTTAATCACATATCTTCACACGAACCCAATACACTAGGAAGAGTTTCCGTCAAGCAAGGAATCCTTACCACACTTACTAGTTCGGATACCGGCGTAGACTGTGATGAATCGAGTGAGCAGTATATTATATGAATATGAAATAGTTAGTTCCTGAACACAGGACTTATTATAACAATTCCTTTCTTTTACAGTTATGTAGTACTCATGTTTCCTCTCATTAGAACATATTTCTGGAGTTCCCTCCGATTCTAGCTTTTGTCACTCCACTTTGTCTACGTAGCTTGTCGTCTTGTCTGGTGGATCGAGTACTAACATAAAAACAAGTCATTCACCAGTGCCTAATCAAACTAAATCCAAAAGCTAACAAGGATGAAATGCAAAAGGAAGGTTCGGAACAATCAATTGAATTCTTTATTCCCGGGGGCCGTTCCCATTCTGCCTTTCCTGTCTATCGGTATGTCCCTCCTTGGTTTTATTCTATATCTTAGAACGAATATTCTTTATTGGAACTGTTATCCATCAAACCGCTATTACTGTATTTGATTCGAAAAATGCCTATAGACCCCCTGGCTCCTCATTCTTTAGCTGCTGATCCGCGTCCTTGTTTTAAGTATGGAACTGCCGCCTTGCATTCCTGTGTATCAGACCTTAGTTGTTAGTTGCAAACTGACCTTCTCGATATCAATTCTGGAGTTTGGGCTTCGACCTGCCTATCCTTGCCTTTCAACTGAAGGGTGCCAATTCGCCGTGTAAACTCAGAACTAGTGCTTTGAACTCTTAAGCTACCGATCTCATACCTGTAGTTGTACCAGAACTGCCCTCCTTTCTTTAATGAATTACCTATCTTTGATTCTTTCACTAAGGGGAAAGGAACGAAAACAGGTATACGAACACAGGACTTGTTTAAAACTAGCGGAGAAAGGAACGAAAACAGGCGGACACAGGACTTGTAACAACTTTAGCCGAGCAAACAGGACTTGGTTCTGATGCTTACTAGTGGAATTCTTATCTTATACTATAGCTGCGGGGAATTTCTACCTGAGTGTTAGGATCGGAGTGGGATCGGAGCTCTTCTGTTCTCTTATATATAAGATATAATGAAAGTGAAATGAAAGTCCTAATTCCGGTAGATGAGCCATAACAGTATTAGTTTACTTTGGTAGATGAGCCATAACTTTCTTTGTTGACAGCAGGGTTGTAGTCCTGTTCGAGTGAGAGTTTCAGACCGGTCCCTTAGTTACGGAAGTAGGGATGCAGTGAAGCAAGGAGAGTTATCAGAGCAATCCAATCCATAGTTCTTAAAGAAGAAAGTATCGGCTTTGAGGCTAGGCAGAAGCACTAACTGAGTGGAGTTCAAAGAGACAGAGTTAGGTTGTTTTAGGGTCAAGAGTACAGAGCCATTGTTGAGGCCGGGTCGGATGCTCAAACATTAGATTAGAGGTTGGGTGCCAGTACTGTAGTATACGCTTGTCTCCTCTCTTTATTATGTAGTTAATTCCTTTCTTTGCCTTTGTAGTAGTTGATTGAGTTAGATGAGCCAGAGTCAAGGTAGGCGTTAACACTAGAGGTGGGGTTCGCTAGTGGGCAAGCGAGTAGGTTCTTTCTAAAGAATAGAGTTTGAGAGTATACTTAACACCTTAGGAATTGAGAAACAAAGGCGAAAACAAAGAGAGATTTATCATGTACCTACTCAGTACAGACACAGTAGAGAAATAGTAGGGGAAATTCTATATTATCTTTATATAGTAAACCAGAAGAAACAGAATTAGGATATAGGTTAGGTTAGAGATAGAAGCAGGAGCTAGATCAGATACTTAATTAAGTACAGGCGAGGAAGCTATAAGTACTAAAGTCTCGGTTGAAGCTGCCCTAAGCCAAAGGAGAAGTCAAAGCAGTAGCTCTAGGTCGAGGCCTCTATAAGAAGTAGGTTCGGTTGTTGGCTTTCACACCGGATTGAACAGTAGGAGTGAGTTCCAAAGTAGAAAGGGCTAGTCGCTTCAGTAAACAGTGAATAGAGATTCGTACCAATGCTTAGTATTTGTAGGAGAGTATTTGAAACTGTTCCCTTATTCTTATTAGTTGACAGAGCCGAGCCTGTAGTTTTAGAGTTGAATCCCAAACAAGTAGTACTGGCTAAGTAGACGAAGCTATCAAAAATCCCGGTAGTAAGGGTAGGGGCTAAGAATTCCAGTAGTAAGGGTAGGGGCTAAGAATTCCACTCAGTAGTAACAGATTGGTAGTCAAAGAATAAAACTCAGTAGTAACAGTAGAGGTGTACTTAGTTGGAGGCTTTGAGGCAGGGTGCTTAGTTAGAGGCTTTTCAACAGGAATGGGAGCCTTGTTTCCGGGGTTTAGTGACAGTGACTAGGCGGGTTCTTGATAAATACTGAGTTGAATCCCTTGTTTCATCAGTAGTAGTGGACAGAGTAGTGAAAGGCTTTACCGAGTCTACGGAATGAATCTCTTTGGGTAGTGAAATCCCCAACCAGTATAGTAGTCGAGCCATAGTTGAGGTCGGAAAGGGAATCAAGATCTTACGTAGTTTCAATTGACAGAGCAAGAGAGGGCAGGGTTGGGAAAACTTGCTTTGTCGTCAACTCGGGCTTCGAATTAGATACAAAGGACAGGTCTTCTTCTCTGGATAAGGTATTTAATGAAACAACTCTATTCTTGTCTCCTGTAAGCTCCTATAGTGCATTTATGACTACAATCTTTATGGTCAAGAGAAGCAAGCGGTATAGTCTAATAGCCTTCTTCAGCCTTACCTTCACCTTAATGGCACATTTATTGAGCATCCTTGATATAAGAAACCCTAAAAGCTGTTGAAATGAATTGACTAGCGGCAGGAGCGGAGCCCAAAACCCAATAATGAATTAGGCGCAACAAGTCCTTTGTTCATGGCTGAAGGGAGAGTTTAGTAGGTTTCGTCAAGTTCAAGTAAAGTAGCAAGCGCTAAGTAGACCAAATCGGATACAGTTGACAGTATTGTTCCAGAAGCCTCATGCCCGGATGAAGCAGCAGATGGAAAGTATCAACTCTATAAGAAGAATAAGCTATAGAAGGATCAGTTTCAAGTGGTGTTGGCGATGAGAGAAGTTATGTTCGACACTTGAATCAATTCTATACCAGGAGGCAATTCCAGTTATTGTTGTTGGAGACGAGTATCCTTCTGTTCGAGTTAAAGTCTTAGACAAGTTGCTACTGCTGACCTCTTACTTGAGAAACCGACAAGCCAAGCAAGCACCCTTCCTCTCTTAAAGGGCACAAAGGTCAAGCCTACCACAACAGAGCTCGGTGTTGGGTCAATTAGGCCATAGGCCGAGTTCGGGTAAGAAGATAGTAGTCCTGTTCGAGTGTGAGTTTCATCCCATCCCGGTAGTACTGGGGCGTAGTAGTCCTGTTTCATATGTACTTGTTGGGTCGGCTAGGGAAGCAGTTTAGTAGGTAGACTTAATGATCAGTAGCTCCGGTAGAAGAGCAAGAAAGCAGATCACTTTATTAGTTGACTCCGGAGAGGCAAGGAAGCAGAAGTTCCAAGAGAAGAAGCGGCTTTGGAATGAGATTTAGCTGTTAGCAATCTGCCGAGGTATACCTATGACTAGCCAAGCCAAGCCTGAGTTCAAAGAGACTAGACTGCCCTTTACTATGAATTTGAATGTATCCAAGAGAAAACAGCCCTTCTTTACTATGAATTTGAATGTATCCAAGAGAAATCAGAATAAGCTAGATCAGTCAGTTCTGAGGTAGGTTGGGGCAATCATCTAGTAGCAATAGTAGGAGTTAGTTCCAAAGTCATTATATAAGAAAGATCGGAGCAGGAGGAGAGGTCAGCTACCAGGTAAGAGGTCTGCTAACGGGTCTGTCTGGTCTTCAAGGGAAGTTGAGTTTGGTGCTTACGCTCCTAGTAGATACGAGTTGGGGCAGGGCATTGAACAGTACTGTAGTTGCTTATACGCTCATAGCTCTTATTAACATCTGTATTAGTTGACATAGGTGGAGGAGCAAGAGAAGAAGGGACATAGGTATCTTATTTACCACAACTCTGGATGTAGTTAGAGGTGGGCTTCAGTTGAGTCCGGAGCAGAGTATTTGTTCGGAAGCTGGGTTCAGGGCAGTGTCATCTCTTGTTGAAAGAAGTATGAGTTTACTTACGGTATTGTTGACAGTGTCTAGTACTAATAGGTCTAAGTGGTCTTGCAGGCTAGCAATTTCTCATGGTAGTTAATGTTTGAAAGCAAGTAGTGGCATGGCAGGATTGGCCATTAGGGTTGAATCACAGAGGTGAAATACAGCTTTGATATCAGCAGGGAAAGCCTAAGCTTAGTAGTAAAGTACGAGAAGCAGTAGCCCCATTCTTATAGGTGGTGGTATCAGACTCGTTATCCGTGTTTGGATCCCCGGGTTCCAGTGATAGTCTTGTTTGCCCGGTTTTCATTCTCCTGCTTTGTTGGGCTCTGCCTTGATCTTCTACTTCTGATTCTGTCACTAAGTCCTCTACTGTGCCTAGATCGT
>NW_027020613.1:0-2500 GCF_036884655.1 Musa acuminata AAA Group
AATCCTAGTAGCAAAAATGGAGTGTCCTTTAGGAACCTTTGGATACCAAGATTTCCGACCTCTTACTTTCGTAGTTTTGAATCCCAGAATTTACTTTCACTATTTATTTATTCTACTTATAAAATAAATGTCCGAACCAATCATAATCATATTAAAATCATAATCATATTAATAAGTAAGGCTTACTTCATCCCTATTTGTACCGGTTTGGGCCACACCCAAAGCCCGGATTTTTAGAAAAAAATTGACTTTCTTTAAAAAATTGACTTTCTTTATAGAACTACAGATTCTAAAAATAAAGTATCGATAGGCTTATCCTTTTGCCTCTCCTTCTCCGGGGACAGAATTCGTCGAGTTAAATCAGCAGAATAAGAAATCCCAAGTTTTTTGTTGATCAGGCGACACCCAGATTTGAACTGGGGATAAAGGATTTGCAGTCCCCCGCCTTACCACTTGGCCATGTCGCCAAACCAAATTCGATCCAAATAAGATAAAAAATAGATTTCTGGTCAAAGACTGAAAAATTCAGGGCAAATTGGAACCATTAACTATTTGTTTTGTTGTTTTGAATTAGCGAAAGGTTCTTCAATTTGTATCTCAAATTGTTGCGTTTCCTTAATGGCATAACAAAATCAAATTGATTTATGACTAATTCAGTATCAATTATTTTCAATAATCAATCTTTTTCAATTTCAATTATAACAATATAAATTATAACAATATATATGTGTATATGTAAACCTCAAAACAGAAATTGTTACACAGATACCGCTCTTATGTACATATCCCATATCCCTATAGAGAATCGTCGTGCCTTCTTTTTTCATTTTCTATATGCAATAGAAAAAATAGGAATTATGATATAGTGCGACCTGACTTCTGTTGCCACAAGTGAAATTACGATAAAAGATGTGATATGCGGACAGGTAGATAGCTATATTGGCATGCACTTAATAAATATTACTCCTATTACGCAATTCAATCATATTCTATATATTCTACTAGCAAAAAAATAATTCGAAATTTTTTTTGAACATGAAATGAAACTCAAATAAAATTAAGTATGCTAAAAAGGGAAACTCTATATTGTTCCTGTTGTACCTGTCGCAAATTCGAACTTGCGTCGAAAATGCTCTTCATTCCTCTGTCTCATTTCCGTTCATACGTATGAAATACATATATGGTATATGGAGTTGGCTAAAATTTCATGTGATTCAGTAAACAGAATATACATTCCATCATTGCTAGATCGATCCGTATGGTTCGATAAATAGTGAGCTAATAATGGGATTTTTCAATAAACAGGAAACTTAAGATTAAGATGCTCCGGAATGATGGAAATGAGGGAATGTCCACAATACCTGGATTTAGTCAGATCCAATTTGAGGGATTTTGTAGGTTCATTAATGAGGGCTTGACGGAAGAATTTCATAAGTTTCCAAAAATTGAAGATACAGATCAAGAAATTGAATTTAAATTATTTGTGGAAAGATATCAATTGGTAGAACCCTTGATAAACGAAAGAGATGCTGTGTATGAATCACTCACATATTCTTCTGAATTATATGTACCCGCGGGATTAATTTGGAAAACCGGTAGAGATATGCAAGAACAAACCGTTTTTATTGGAAACATTCCCCTAATGAATTCCCTGGGAACCTTTATAGTAAATGGAATATACAGAATTGTGATCAATCAAATATTGCAAAGTCCTGGTATTTACTACCGTTCAGAATTGGACCATAACGGAATTTCTGTCTATACCAGCACAATAATATCAGATTGGGGAGGAAGATCGGAATTAGAAATTGATAGAAAAGCAAGGATATGGGCCCGTGTAAGTAGGAAACAAAAAATATCTATTCTAATTCTATCATCAGCTATGGGTTCGAATCTAAGAGAAATTCTAGATAATGTTTGTTACCCTGAAATTTTCTTGTCTTTCCCGAATGATAAGGAGAAAAAAAAGATTGGGTCAAAAGAAAATGCTATTTTGGAATTTTATCAACAATTTGCTTGTGTAGGCGGGGATCCGGTATTTTCTGAGTCTTTATGTAAAGAATTACAAAAGAAATTTTTTCAACAAAGATGTGAATTAGGAAGGATTGGTCGACGAAATATGAACCGGAGACTGAATCTTGATATACCTCAGAACAATACATTTTTATTACCACGAGATGTATTGGCTGCTGCGGATCATTTGATCGGAATTAAATTTGGAATGGGTACACTTGACGATATGAATCACTTGAAAAATAAACGGATTCGTTCTATAGCGGATCTGTTACAGGATCAATTCGGACTGGCTCTTGTTCGTTTAGAAAATGCGGTTCGAGGAACTATATGTGGAGCAATTCGGCATAAATTGATACCGACTCCTCAAAATTTGGTAACTTCAACTTCATTAACAACCACTTATGAATCGTTTTTTGGCCTACATCCTTTATCTCAAGTTTTGGATCGAACTAATCCATTGACACAAATCGTTCATGGGCGAAAA
>NW_027020613.1:5000-27500 GCF_036884655.1 Musa acuminata AAA Group
CGATGTGTGATTTGATCAAAATTTTCGTTTTACAGATTCGGACTGAGAAACTGTCATCCCATTCAATCCGATTGGGGTGCCCCCGGCTCTGACATGTGTTTTGGGAGAAGTAAAAGTAACACGAAACTCAGAATTATAGGTGTATTCAATACTTCCAAATGCAAGGGGAATTGATCCATGGTCGATTCCGTATAAATAGGAATTGCTAGTTATACCTCGTGAAAAAACACTTTTTTGTGGAATCAGCTATTCCATTTCTTTATAGAGAGATTCCGTTTAAGCAAGCAAATATAGTATGGTTACAGAAGTCTATCTATCGCATATATGCTTCAAGGGGCATCATGGGATAACCATCGAGGTGAGTAGGGACCTAAAGGATCGAATAGAACGATATATAGACAAGTAAATCCCTTACGAGTCCCAAAGTATTCTTTTAAGGGGATTCATCATTTGACGGGAAGTAGACTACTCAAAAATCCTACATTTTTATTTTGTCATAAGTAATTCGGAAAATGAAAGTAAAAAAAGAAGAATGAATCGTTGGTCCTTAGTGGGAACTTGAGTAAGGAGTAGTTCTTTGTTTGTAGGGTTTTTCGAACAAACTTTTTAAATAAGAAAGAATCCCCTTTTTGAGGTAACTACTTGAGCCGGATGAAAGGAAACCTTCACGTCCGATTTTAAAAGGGGGAATCCAATCCTACAGGAACCTATCTCGATTTTTCTTTTGCTAGGCCCATAGCGAAAAAACCTACTTTCTTACGATTACGAGGTTTATTCGAATATGAAATCCAATCTCGGAAATACAGCATACCACTTTTTTTTACTACCCAAGGCTTCGAGACATTTCGAAATCGAGAAATCTCTACAGGAGCAGGTGCTATCAGAGAACAATTAGCCGATTCAGATTTGCGAATTATTACGGGTAATTCATTAGTAGAATGGAAGGAATTAGGGGAGGAGGGGTCCACTGGAAATGAATGGGAAGATAGAAAAATTAGAAGAAGAAAGGATTTTTTGGTTAGACGCATGGAATTAGCTAAACATTTTATTCGAACAAATGTAGAACCAGAATGGATGGTTTTGTGCTTATTACCAGTTCTTCCTCCCGAGTTGAGACCAATCATTCAGATAGATGGGGGTAAACTAATGAGTTCGGATATTAATGAACTCTATAGACGAGTTATCTATCGGAATAATACTCTTACCGATCTATTAGCAACAAGTAGATCTACGCCAGGGGAATTAGTAATGTGTCAGGAGAAATTGGTACAAGAGGCCGTGGATACACTTCTTGATAATGGGATCCGTGGACAACCAATGAGGGATGGTCATAATAAAGTTTACAAGTCATTTTCAGATGTAATTGAAGGCAAAGAGGGAAGATTTCGTGAGACTCTGCTTGGTAAACGTGTCGATTATTCGGGACGTTCCGTCATTGTCGTGGGTCCTTCGCTTTCATTACATCAGTGTGGATTACCTCGAGAAATAGCAATAGAGCTTTTCCAAACATTTGTAATTCGTGGTCTAATCAGACAACATGTTGCTTCTAACATAGGAATTGCTAAAAGTAAAATTCGGGAAAAAGAACCCATTGTATGGGAAATACTTCAAGAAGTTATGCGGGGGCATCCTGTATTATTGAATAGAGCACCCACCCTGCACAGATTAGGCATACAGGCGTTCCAACCCTTTTTAGTGGAGGGACGCGCTATTTGTTTACATCCATTAGTTTGTAAGGGTTTCAATGCAGACTTTGATGGGGATCAAATGGCTGTTCATGTACCTTTATCTTTGGAAGCTCAAGCGGAGGCTCGTTTACTTATGTTTTCTCATATGAATCTCTTGTCTCCAGCTATTGGGGATCCTATTTCCGTACCAACTCAAGATATGCTTATCGGACTCTATTTATTAACGATCGGGAATCGTCGAGGTATTTGTGCAAATAGGTATAATCCATATAGATATAGTTGCGGAAACTACCAAAATAAAAAGGTTGACAATAAAAAAAATGACTATAGGTATACGGAAAAGAAAGAACCCTATTTTTCTAGTTCCTATGATGCACTTGGAGCTTATCAACAGAAACGAATTAGTTTAGATAGTCCTTTGTGGCTCCGATGGAGACTAGATCAACGTGTCATTGGCTCAAGAGAAGTTCCCATCGAAGTTCAATATGAATCTTTGGGTACTTATCATGAGATTTATGGGCACTATCTAATAGAAGGAAGTGTAACAAAGGAAATCCGTTGTATATACATTCGAACTACTCTTGGTCATATTTCTTTTTATCGGGAAATAGAAGAAGCCATACAGGGGTTTTGTCGAGCCTACTCATACGCTATCTAAACTAAGAAATCAGATTAGGCGATGTTCGTGCCCATGGGAATTCGGGTCTCCCCAATTTCACTGGTATCATAATTTCTGAATTTCTGCGTGAATCAAGATTGAGATTGAGGAAAGGAAGTTTTCGAATCACTAACTCAGGTCCATTGTCGAATCCTACTTAGCAGAATAAATATAAGAGGTACTGTACTTATGGCAGAACGGGCCGATCTGGTCTTTCACAATAAAGTGATAAATGGAACTGTTATGAAACGACTTATTAGCAGGTTAATAGATCATTTCGGAATGGCATATACATCACATATCTTGGATCAAGTAAAGACTTTGGGTTTCCAACAAGCCACTGCTACATCTATTTCATTAGGAATTGATGATCTTTTAACAATCCCTTCTAAGGGATGGTTAGTCCAAGACGCTGAACAACAAAGTTTTATTTTGGATAAACACCATCATTATGGGAATGTACACGCGGTAGAAAAATTACGTCAATCCATTGAGATATGGTATGCTACAAGTGAATATTTGAGACAAGAAATGAATCCTAATTTTCGGATGACTGATCCTTCTAATCCAGTATATCTAATGTCCTTTTCGGGAGCTAGGGGAAATGCATCTCAGATACACCAATTAGTAGGTATGAGAGGATTAATGTCGGATCCCCAAGGACAAATGATTGATTTACCCATTCAAAGCAATTTACGTGAAGGACTTTCTTTGACAGAATATATAATTTCCTGTTATGGAGCCCGCAAAGGAGTTGTAGATACTGCTGTACGAACATCAGATGCTGGATACCTCACACGTAGACTTGTTGAAGTAGTTCAACATATTATTGTACGTAGAACAGATTGTGGCACTATCCGAGGTATTTCCGTGAGTCCTCGAAATGGGATGACGGAAAAAATTTTTGTCCAAACACTAATTGGTCGTGTATTAGCGGACGATATATATATCGGTCTACGATGCCTTGCCACTCGAAATCAAGATATTGGGATTGGACTTGTCAATCGATTCATAACCTTTCGAGCACAACCAATATATATTCGAACCCCCTTTACTTGCAGGAGTACATCTTGGATCTGCCAATTATGTTATGGTCGGAGTCCTACTCATGGCGACCTGGTCGAATTGGGAGAAGCTGTAGGTATTATTGCGGGTCAATCAATTGGGGAACCAGGAACTCAACTAACATTAAGAACTTTTCATACCGGTGGAGTATTCACAGGCGGTACTGCCGAGCATGTACGAGCTCCTTCTAATGGAAAAATAAAATTCAATGAGGATTTGGTTCATCCCACACGTACCCGTCATGGGCATCCTGCTTTTCTATGTTCTATAGACTTGTATGTAACTATTGAGAGTCGGGATATTCTACATAATGTAAATATTCCACCAAAAAGTTTTATTTTAGTTCAAAATAATCAATATGTAGAATCAGAACAAGTGATTGCTGAGATTCGTGCTGGAACGTCCACTTTTCATTTTAAAGAGAAGGTACGAAAACATATTTATTCTGAATCAGAGGGAGAAATGCACTGGAGTACCGATGTCCACCATGCACCTGAATATACATATGGTAATGTTCATCTATTATCAAAAACGAGTCATTTATGGATATTAGCGGGAGGTCCGTGCAGATCCAGTATAGTGTCTTTTTCGCTCCACAAGGATCAAGATCAAATGAATGTTTATTCTTTTTCTGTCGAAGAAAGATATATCTCTGACCTATCAATGACTAATGGTCGAATAAGACATAAATTGTTGGATACTTCTGGTAAAAAAGATAAGAAAATTATTGACTATTCAATAAGACCTGATCAAACGATGTCTAATGGTCATTTGAATTTCATATATCCTTCTATTATCCAAGGGAATTCTTATTTCTTGGCGAAAAAGCGAAGAAATAGATTCATCATCCCATTACAATACAATCAAGAACGAGAGAAAGAACTAATACCCTGTTTTGGTATTTCGATCGAAATACCAAAACAGGGTATTTTACGTAGAAATAGTATTCTTGCTTATTTTGATGATCCACGATACAGAAGAAGCAATTCAGGAATTACTAAATATGGAACCGTAGAGGTCAATTCAATCATAAAAAAAGAGGATTTGATTGAGTATCGAGGACCAAAAGAATTTAGTCCGAAATACCAAACGAAAGTAGATCGGTTTTTTTTCATTCTCGAAGAAGTGCATATCTTACCCGGATCTTCGTTGATAATGGTCCGGAACAATAGTATCATTGGAGTAGATACACAACTCGCTTTAAATACAAGAAGTCGAGTAGGCGGATTAGTCCGAGTGGAGAGAAAAAAAAAAAATATTGAACTAAAAATATTTTCCGGAGATATTTATTTTCCTGGAGAGGCAGATAAGATATCCAGGCACAGCGGCATTTTGATACCACCGGAAACAGAAAAAAAAATTTCTAAGGAATCAAAAAAATGGAAAAATTGGATCTATGTCCAACGGATCACACCTACCAAGAAAAAGTATTTTGTTTTGGTTCGACCCGTAGTCACATATGAAATAGCTGATGGCATAAATTTAGCAACACTTTTTCCTCAAGATCTCCTGCGGGAAAAGGATAATGTCCAACTTAGAGTTGTCAATTATATCCTTCATGGAAATGGCAAGTCAATTCGAGGAATTTCTCACACAAGTATTCAATTAGTTCGGACTTGCTTAGTATTGAATTGGGATCAAGAGCAAAAAGGTTCTCCGGAAGAGGTTCACGCTTCCTTTGTTGAGGTAAGAACAAATGATCTGATTCGAGATTTCATAAGAATTGAGTTAGTCAAGTCCACTATTTCGTATACCGGAAAAAGATATGATAGGGCAAGTTCCGGATTGATTTCCGATAATGGATTAGATCGCACAAATATCAATCCTTTTTTTTACAAGGCCAGGATTCAATCACTTACCCAACATCAAGGTACTATTGGTACATTGTTAAATCGAAATAAGGAATGCCAATCTTTGATAATTTTGTCATCATCCAATTGTTTTCGAATTGGCCCATTCAATGGTTCAAAATATAACAATATGACAAAAGAATCGGATCCCATAATCCCAATTAAGGATTTGCTGGGTCCCTTAGGCACTATTGTACCTAAAATAGCAAATTTCTATTCATCTTACCATTTAATAACTTATAATCAGATCTTGTTAAAGAAATATTTGCTACTTGACAATTTTCAACAGACTTTCCAAGTACTTCAAGTACTTAAATACTGTTTAATAGATGAAAATAGGAGGATTTATAACCCCGATCCATGCAGTAACATCATTTTGAATCCATTCCATTTGAATTGGCACTTTCTCCATCACGATTATTGGGAAGAGACATCTAAAAAAATTCGTCTTGGACAATTTTTTTGTGAAAATGTATGTCTATTCAAATACGAACCACACGTAGAAAAATCTGGTCAGATCATAATTGTTCATGTTGACTCCTTAGTTATAAGATCGGCTAAGCCCTATTTGGCCACTCCAGGAGCTACTGTTCATGGCCATTATGGAGAAATCTTTTACGAAGGAGATACATTAGTTACATTTATATATGAAAAATCGAGATCTGGTGACATAACGCAAGGTCTTCCAAAAGTGGAACAAATCTTAGAAGTACGTTCTATTGATTCAATATCGATGAACCTCGAAAGGAGAGTTGAAGGTTGGAACGAAGGTATACCAAAAATTCTTGGAATCCCCTGGGGATTCTTGATTCAAGCGGAGCTAACCATAGTTCAAAGTCGTATCTCTTTGGTTAATAAAATCCAAAAGGTTTATCGATCCCAGGGGGTACAGATCCATAATAGACATATAGAGATTATTGTACGTCAAGTAACATCAAAAGTGTTGGTTTCAGAAGATGGAATGTCTAATGTTTTTTCACCTGGGGAATTAATCGGATTGTTGCGAGCGGAACGAGCGGGGCGCGCTTTGGACGAAGCGATCTCTTATCGGGCAATCCTATTGGGAATAACGAGGGCATCTTTGAATACTCAAAGTTTCATATCCGAAGCAAGTTTTCAAGAAACCGCTCGAGTTTTAGCAAAAGCTGCTCTACGAGGTCGTATTGATTGGTTGAAAGGCCTGAAAGAGAACGTTGTTCTGGGTGGGATTATACCCGTTGGTACCGGATTCAAAAAATTAGTGCACCGTTCAAGGCAAGACAAGAACATTTATTTGGAAATCAAAAGAAAGAATCTATTCGATTTGGAAATGAGAGATATTTTGTTACACCATAGAGAATTATTTTGTTCTTACGTCCCATTTCCATGAGACATCAGAACAATCGTTTACGCGATTTCATGATTCCTAAGAGCAGATTCTTTTACTTTAACTATCTTTTCACTTTTAACTATCTGTCTTTTAACTTAACTATCTGGTCCGAGTATTGATTTGGTAAAAAAAAAATAAGTAATTAAAAGACATTAATGGTTTGTACCGTGTATCAACGGTTAATTCCCGGTAGAAGGTTCCATCGGAACAATTATTTATTTCAAAGTACCTCGTCTCTTTGTTAAAAAAATAAAAAAGAAAAAACAAAAAGGAAGTGTGGGGAAAAATGACAAGAAGATATTGGAACATCAATTTGGAAGAGATGATGGAGGCCGGAGTTCATTTTGGTCATGGTACTAAGAAATGGAATCCTAGAATGGCCCCTTACATCTCTGCAAAGCGTAAAGGTATTCATATTACAAATCTCACTAGAACGGCTCGTTTTTTATCAGAAGCCTGTGATTTAGTTTTTGATGCAGCAAGTAGGGGAAAAAACTTCTTAATTGTTGGTACCAAAAATAAAGCAGCGGATTCAGTAGCATCAGCTGCAATAAGGGCCCGGTGTCATTATGTTAATAAAAAATGGCTCGGTGGTATGTTAACGAATTGGTCTACTACGGAAACGAGACTTCAAAAGTTCAGGGATTTAAGAGCAGAACAAAAGATGGGGAAACTCAACCGTCTTCCCAAAAGAGATGCCGCAATGTTGAAGAGAAAATTATCTGCCTTGCAAACATATCTCGGCGGTATCAAATATATGACGGGATTGCCTGATATTGTGATCATCGTTGATCAGCAAGAAGAATATATGGCTCTTCGAGAATGTGTAATTTTAGGGATTCCGACGATTTGTTTAATCGATACAAATTGTGACCCCGATCTCGCAGATATTTCGATCCCAGCCAATGATGACGCTATAGCTTCAATCCGATTGGTTCTTAACAAATTAGTATCCGCAATTTGTGAGGGCCGTTGTAGCTATATAAGAAATCGTTGATTATGATTAAGAATAATTAGTTAATTATTTGGGGATTTTATAGATTTATTGGATCGGTTACTATTCTTGAATTAAAAAAAAGAAAAAACAAAATGGAAATGTGGGCATATTGATAATATGTTATGATGTTATGTGATTTCTTGGTATCCTATGTAATTTCTTGATATCCTAAATATACGATTGATGAATACAATTAGTGATTCAAGTTGGTGAGTTGAGAAAGAGATGGTTGAATCAAAATAATTTATTTTTTGAAGTTCAATTTTTGTTAGAGGACCATATGAATGTTATACCATGTTCCATTAAAACACTCAAGGGGTTATACGATATATCGGGTGTAGAAGTAGGCCAACATTTCTATTGGCAAATAGGAGGTTTACAAGTCCATGCCCAAGTACTTATCACTTCTTGGGTAGTAATTGCTATCTTATTAGGTTCGGTGATCCTAGCTGTTCGGAATCCACAAACCATTCCGACCGGCGGTCAGAATTTCTTCGAATATGTCCTTGAATTTATTCGAGACTTGAGCAAAACCCAGATTGGAGAAGAATATGGTCCTTGGGTTCCCTTTATTGGAACTATGTTCCTATTTATTTTTGTTTCTAACTGGTCAGGTGCTCTTTTACCTTGGAAAATTATACAGTTACCTCATGGGGAGTTAGCTGCGCCCACGAATGATATAAATACTACTGTTGCTTTAGCTTTACTCACGTCAGTCGCATATTTTTATGCGGGTCTTAGCAAAAAAGGATTGGGTTATTTTGGGAAATACATTCAACCAACTCCAATACTTTTACCAATTAACATCCTAGAAGATTTCACAAAACCCTTATCTCTTAGTTTTCGACTTTTCGGGAATATATTGGCTGATGAATTAGTAGTTGTCGTTCTTGTTTCTTTAGTCCCTTCAGTAGTTCCTATACCTGTCATGTTTCTTGGATTATTTACAAGTGGTATTCAAGCTCTTATTTTTGCAACGTTAGCTGCGGCTTATATAGGTGAATCCATGGAGGGTCATCATTGACTAGCTTTCAAAATAGTCTTTTTATTATTATTTTTTATTATTATTATTAAGTAAGTTTATCCCAATTCATGCGTGGTTCAAGATAATCCAATTGGTTGGGGAACATAATAACGTATTACTATATGACTTAGAGTTTTAGGAGAAAAGATGGACGGTATTACAGAATTGTAAAAAAAAAAAGAAGGGTTGGGGAGGTTATACTAGATGTATGTAATGTCTATAAGCTCGGACCCCGTCTATGTTTCTAGGAATGATTCTAGAATCCGATTTAATCTAAAAAAAATGCGGGTGGTTTACGTTATGGAAGAAACAAATATATATGTCATATTAGAATGACATTAGATATTCATTAGTTATATAAGGCTATCCCTATCATCCTATATAACATCACTATATTACATAATTACATGCTATTACTTAATTACATGCTATTACTTAATTACATACTATTACTATTTTTATAATCATAACTTCTACTCTGTAATCATAATATAATCCTATACATAATATAAAATATAATCCTATACATAATATAATCCTATAATGATAATATAATATAATAATAATATTAATATAATAATAATATAATAAATATAATAATAAATAATAATAAATAAATAAATAAATATAAGTAAATAAATATAAGTAATAAAATAAGTATTAGTTAACATTAATAATTAGTTTAATAGTTAATATTAATATAAGTATTAATATTCATATGTAAAATATCTAAGTATCAATTAAGTATTAGTTAATATAATCATTTATAATTATATTATCGATAATTATTAGTATTAATTATTACTATATATTGATATTGGTACTACTACATACTTTTATATTACTACATATTGATATATTGATATTGATTTGTATTGGTATTAATTTGATTGATATTGATTGCAGCTCACACTGCATTTAGTCACACTCCATTTAGACGGATTTCAATATCAGTCCTTCTATTTTGTCTGTGATTGTGGATTGAATGAACAAAGAGATGAACTCAAGAATGGTGTAGTAAAGAACGAAGAATTAAATGAAAGAGTGGTTCGAAACAAAGAAATACAATAGTTAGAACTGTATGCATATGGATTTACAAAAACTCCATTATGGGTAAAAACGAGATAGTTGTGACGATTCAGTTCAGTAATTTAGTAATATTATCATTTCAATTCGGAGTTTTTAGTTACTTCGGACCGCTGGATCTTAATGATAAAATGAGTAATAATTCATTGGTTGATTGTATCATTAACCATTTCTTTTTTTTTGTGCGAGGAACTTACCATGAATCCACTGATTTCTGCCGCTTCCGTTATTGCTGCTGGATTGGCCGTGGGGCTTGCTTCTATTGGACCTGGAGTTGGTCAAGGTACTGCTGCAGGCCAAGCTGTAGAAGGTATTGCGAGACAACCAGAAGCAGAGGGTAAAATACGAGGTACTTTATTGCTTAGTCTAGCTTTTATGGAAGCTTTAACAATTTACGGACTGGTCGTGGCGTTAGCGCTTTTATTTGCGAATCCTTTTGTTTAATCCTAGAAATAAATAGAAAAAAGTACCTTACATACTTTTTTCTTATTTTATTAACTTTAACTTGGAATTGCCCTTTGCTTCTTCGAATTATATTTACACTTTACTTATAAATTACTTATTTGTTGAGACAATACGCCAGGAAGGGCTGATTTGAGGATGAGGAATTACCAGATTCGCTTGCTTTCTTCCTTTCTGTCCTTAGCTTAGTACAATAGAAAACTTTTTTACTTTCATTGTTCGAAGCGTTTCAACAAACGAAATAGTTATCAATTGATATGAGATCTAAGACCTAAGTAAAGTATCTTATTGGAAACTTCTTGAAAACTTAAAAAATAATAAATTTCAAACAAATGATTTAATCTATTGCCATTAAATAAAGTGGAAATGAAATTAATAAAAAGAAATCGATCAAAAAAAGGCGAGTGAAGTGATACAAAAAGAACTCTGTTCTTTGTTAGTCCTATCCATAAGAGAGGGGAGCATATGAAAAATGTAATCGATTCTTTCGTTTCCTTGGGTCACTGGCCATACCGCCGGGAGTTTCGGGTTTAATACCGATATTTTAGCAACAAATCCAATAAATCTAAGTGTAGTGCTTGGTGTATTGATTTATTTTGGAAAGGGAGTGTGTGCGAGTTGTGTATTTCAAGAATAGGTTGGATCCATCCAGCTGCACTTTATTTATGGTATTTATAGGAGAAATAGGAAAAAGGTGCACGATCTCGACGAATTACTTCTGAATAAATTAAGAAATCATATGTAAGAACCATAGCATTTCGTGACTTATTGGTAAATCCACTTTGATTCTCTATCAACCAATAATGTGAGACCATTAACATGGTTAAAGCTAAATTGTTTAAAGTCCAGGTAAAACATGGTACTCTTTCTACCACTTCTACCACTACGTTAGTAACGAAATGGTTAAAAAAAAAATAGTTGGTAATTTATTTGATTTGATATAGAACACTCATATCGATAAAAGAATTTGAACCATTTACTAGAAAAATGAGCACTTTGCTTTTTTTATCTAATGCCGAAATGACGACCTATGTATAAAAAAAGAGGAATTTTTGGACTTGAAGAAACAAATAAAAAATATAATAATTATTATTTTCATTTTTTTAAAATGAAAAATGAAATAGAATTCTAAAAATGAAAATGATAAATAAAATACAAAACAAATATAAATAAAATACAAATAAAGAAACAACTTTGCTGACAATTCTAGATTTTTGTCTGGTCTAGTCGGAAGAGTCCTCCTGATATTCTGGTCTTGTATCAGTTTTGACATCTTTGAATACAAACAGAAAAGAGAGGGTAGGCTCATTACATTAAAAAAGATATGGGAATACCCACACCATAAATAAAACATTAAAAAAGATATGGGAATACCCACACCATAAATAAAATAAATAATTGAGCGTGAGAGCCAAATGAATCGAAAGATTCATGTTTGGTTCGGGAAGAGATCATGGAAGTTTTGAAATTAATGATAAGATAATCTACTTTCATTAAATGATTTATTAGATAATCGAAAACAGAGGATTTTGAATACTATTCGAAATTCGGAAGAATTACGTAAAGGGGCCATTGAGCAGCTCGAAAGAGCCCGGGCTCGCTTACGTAAAGTGGAAATGGAAGCAGATGAGTATCGAATGAATGGATACTCTGAAATAGAACGAGAAAAACAAAATTTGATTAATGCCACTAGTAATAGTTTGGAACAATTAGAAAATTACAAAAATGAAACCCTTCAGTTTGAACAACAAAGAGCGATTAATCAGGTCCGACAACGAGTTTTCCAACAAGCCTTACAAGGAGCTCTAGGAACTCTGAATAGTTGCTTGAATAGCGAGTTACATTTCCGTACGATCCGTGCTAATATTGGCATTCTCGGGGCCATGCAAGAAATAACTGATTAGCCCTTCTTTTTTTAGTTATAGTTTAGGCATTATTTTTATCTTTTCCTTCCTAAAAAGAATAAAGAAACACTAATGGTAACCCTTCGAGCCGACGAAATTAGTAATATTATTCGTGAGCGTATTGAACAATATAGTAGAGAAATAAAGATTGTGAATACCGGTACCGTACTTCAAGTAGGCGACGGAATTGCTCGTGTTCATGGTCTTGATGAAGTAATGGCAGGTGAATTAGTAGAGTTTCAAGAGGGTACAATAGGCATTGCTCTGAATTTGGAATCAAATAATGTTGGCGTTGTATTAATGGGTGATGGTTTGATGATACAAGAGGGAAGTTCCGTAAAAGCAACAGGACGAATTGCTCAGATACCTGTGAGTGAGGGTTATTTGGGTCGTGTTATAAATGCTCTGGCTAAACCTATTGATGGGAGAGGTGAAATTTCAGCTTCTGAATCTCGGTTAATTGAATCTCCTGCCCCAGGTATTATTTCTAGACGTTCTGTATATGAGCCTCTTCAAACGGGGCTTATTGCCATTGATTCGATGATCCCTATAGGACGCGGTCAGCGAGAATTAATTATTGGGGACAGACAGACCGGCAAAACAGCCGTAGCCACAGATACGATTCTCAATCAAAAAGGTCAAAATGTAATATGTGTTTATGTAGCTATTGGTCAAAAAGCATCTTCTGTGGCTCAGGTAGTGACTACTTTCCGGGAAAAGGGGGCGATGGAATATACTATTGTGGTAGCCGAAACGGCGGATTCACCTGCTACATTACAATACCTCGCTCCTTATACGGGAGCGGCTCTGGCTGAGTTTTTTATGTATCGTGGACAACATACTTTAATAATTTATGATGATCTCTCCAAACAGGCACAAGCTTATCGCCAAATGTCTCTTCTATTAAGAAGACCTCCCGGTCGTGAAGCTTATCCAGGAGATGTTTTTTATTTGCATTCACGACTTTTGGAAAGAGCCGCTAAATCAAATTCTAGTTTAGGTGAAGGAAGTATGACCGCTTTACCGATAGTTGAGACTCAATCTGGAGACGTTTCAGCTTATATTCCTACTAATGTAATTTCCATTACAGATGGACAAATATTCTTATCTGCCGATCTATTCAATGCTGGAATCCGACCTGCTATTAATGTGGGTATTTCCGTTTCCAGAGTAGGATCCGCAGCTCAAATTAAAGCCATGAAACAAGTAGCCGGCAAATCAAAATTGGAACTAGCGCAATTCACAGAGTTAGAAGCCTTTGCACAATTCGCTTCTGATCTCGATAAAGCTACTCAGAATCAATTGGCAAGAGGTCAACGATTACGCGAGTTGCTTAAACAATCCCAATCAGACCCTCTCGCAGTGGAAGAACAGATAGCTACTATTTATACCGGAGCGAATGGATATCTTGATCCGCTAGAAATTGGACAGGTAAAGAAATTTCTCAGTCAGTTACGTAGCTACTTAAAAAACAATAAACCTAAATTTCAAGAAATTATATCTTCTACCAAGACATTCACCGAGGAAGTAGAATTTCTTTTGAAGGAAGCTATTCAAGAACAGATCGAACTGTTTTTACTTCAGGAACAAACATAAATTTCTTACTTTTATTCTATTCTTGGTATATTCTATTCTTAGTACAAGAGTAATCATTGAGAAATAGTTCTGATTCGAATGATTCAAAAAGGGTTTCTTAGTATAGCCATTTTTAAAAAGTATAGCCATTTTAAAAATAGATGGAAATAAATTGCGTCCAATAGGATTTGAACCTATACCAAAGGTTTAGAAGACCTCTGTCCTATCCATTAGACAATGGACGCTTTTCATTCCTATTTTATTTTTTTGTATTCTTACTTTCTTTTGTTCGGATAAAAAATCAAATTACACGGAAAATATTTTAGGGAATAAAAAAGAATGCATATCTAAATTGATGGTGCATGTATGTATAATACATAATAAGATGTATAATACATAACATAATAAGATGTATAATACATAATAAGAAATATGGAGCGGGTAGCGGGAATCGAACCCGCATCGTTAGCTTGGAAGGCTAGGGGTTATAGTCGACGTTGCTTGATCACTTTTAACGTCTCTAATTCAAAACCGAACGTGAAATTTTGATTTCATTCGGCTCCTTTATGGAAGATTGATGTATTCCTAGAGAAAATTAGATCCATAACATCTATGTCAGCCTTTCTGTCTGAATGTATCCCAAACTACTCGCTTACTAGATGATCCCTCTAGAGGAGAGGGATTATACCAAATCCGTCTAGTCTAGTTACTTCGTTCCCTATTTCCACTCGCAGGATCCCGAGGAAAAGAATTTGGTTTCCACCGAGCTGAAACAATATGCTGATGGTTCTAGTAAACCAAAACCACCCTTTTCTAGCTTGTTTGGCTTCAATTTCCCTTTTACAACACCAAAATTTAAGATCTAGTTACGATTGGAAATAAACTTTTGTATCTTCATCCATAGATCCTTTATTCATACTCATTCGATTGGAAGAATTGATCCAATTCAAAAAAAATTATGTTTCACGACTCCATATACATAATCCAATTTTCTTATTCAATTTCGAAAATAGAATTTCTAATTGGACTTTGGATACAAATCGTGAGAATGTATGTTCTTCCTCAAATATGCTATTGAGAGGTAAAGGATTAAACCCTTTTAAGAAATAAAGTTTTTGATCGGAGTATGCAAAAAACCGAGAGACCCCTTAACTTTTTAAGTTGTTAATAGAACGAATCACACTTTTACCACTAAACTATACCCGCTACATATACATTATTGTATATGAATGGACTATTTGTCGAACAAGGGAGTGAGACGCAATCAAGATAGCATTAAAATTATAACGTTGACACATATTTAGTCCCGCCAGCCAGGGACTTAAAAGGCGAAGAGCACAAAGCTTTTCTAAATAACATATATAAATTTAAAAAACAGTATAAAGTTATACTTATACTTTTCCTTTGCTGGATTGCTGGCATTCTCAGTCTGTCTGAAGGGGTCATTGAAGCTGGACAAAAAAAGAGGTACTGGCCCGGCCAGTACTTAACTAGGACCAGGCCGGGAGAATAAACCTTTCGTACAAAATTAAAGAAGTAAGGTTTTCTTTCTATTGGAGATACCTGTTTCGAATCTTATCTAAATGGAATTCTTGATCAAATTCGTTCTTGACTTACTCTTAACTTACTTAAATGAAACTTAAATTAAATTACGTAAATGTAAATTAACTTAAATATAAATATAATTATATAATTACTTATATAATTACATTACTTAAATTATTAAAATTAACTTAACTTAATATAAATATAATTATATAATTATAATTATATAATTACTTAATTATATAATTACTTATAATATAATATTATTATAATATAATATTATTAATTACTTAATTATATAATTACTTATAATATACAATTACTTATAAAATTACTTATAATATAATATTATAATATTTAATATTATAATATTTAAGAAATTTTTTATTACATAAAAAAAACCTTTAATTTGTTTTTTCTTTACTTTAATTGAAAATAAAATTTCAATTCCTTTAACCTTTAAATTTAGATTAGAATTTATTAATAATTTTAATTTTTAATTATTCACTTTTTATTTTTTTTTTATTTCATCTGTAATGAAATCTATTCTATAATTAGAAATTTTAATAGAATGTTTCATATTTCTAATGATAATGTTATAATTATAATGTTTAATATCTTTCTTAAATTATAATGTTTAATATCTTTCTTAATAAAAAATATTATATTAATGTCTTTCTTAAACTTAATAATTAATATCTTAAAAATTAAAAATTTTTTCTTTTTTATTATTTTCTTTTCTTTTTTTATTTAATTTCAATTTAAATTGAAATAGTTAATTTCAATTTCATTTGAAATTTTATTGAAATTTCAATTTTATTTAAATTGGGAGAGATGGCTGAGTGGACTAAAGCGGCGGATTGCTAATCCGTTGTACGAGTTATTCGTACCGAGGGTTCGAATCCCTCTCTCTCCGCCCGCTCTGATTACTTGATACTTTCGATTTCGAAGGAATTTCGATTCCTTTATTTTTTTATAGGTAAAGTGAATATATGGAATAGATAAAATAATAAGAAAAAATTAGAAAAACAAAGAAAACTCAATTTTTTTTTATTCCTCACGTCCAGGATTACGTCCCGGATCATTAGATAAGAATCCGAAGATGAAGAGAGAAACAAAGAATATCACTACTGTGTAAACAAAGAGTTTGAGAGTAAGCATTACACAATCTCCAAGATAAGATCATTTTAGAAAAAGGGAATAGATTACCTATTTTTTCTTTTTACCACATATACTATTTTGTTTGATTTGACATCATACCCCCCAAAATGGAGTTTTTTGATTTGAAAAGAAAAAGAAAGTCACTTTTACGAATTTCTTTGTAATAAGATTTTTATTCCTTCCTCACAAAAATTTTCTTGTCATATCGACAATTAGGTATTGTAGGGGACCTAGACCTAATAAACTCCTTACTCACTGAAAGGTCAGAACGAGTAAATAAACTGATCAAAATTCATCTCCGCGGTTACTCAATATACAAGAATTTCCATTTTTTAATCGAGGGTTTATAATTCTAATGTAAGACTTAGCCGATCTTATCCATTTTTATAATTTTTTTTGTCGAATAAATCATGAATGGATTTGGCAAAGTATTAAGGATTTTATCGAAAACTTACAGCAGCTTGCCAAACAAAGGCTAAGAGAAAAAAGAGAACAGGTATGACAGGCATCACATCTACGATTGGATTGAAAACGGCATAAGCTTCAGGCAATTTGGCAAAGAAAAAACTATTCGAATAAAGGACAGAATTAAGACAGATACAGATTAAGCTAAAGATATTAAACATAACAAACATTTCGTTCTTGTAGATTAGATAATTTTATTTTGATTGAGTTATTTTTATAAGGGAAAAATGAAAAAGGCAAGTCAAAAAATCCTTCTTTTTTTTTGAACTCTCCCAAATCAAAAATCCTTCCTTCCATTCTCAAATGAGAATACAAGGAATTCTACTTTCATACATTATCTTAATTGAATTCTATGTAATGATCAATTAACTTTTTTGATTCTATATCTAATCTACATGTGTTGAATCCTAGCAACAAACAAAATACCCCATATGTTTTTATTATGTATTATGTATTTTTTTGGGGGGGGGGATTGACGAATAACTAATTCTAATAATAGTCTTGACTAGTGCCAAACAGGAAAAATGGGGCGTGGCCAAGCGGTAAGGCAGCGGGTTTTGGTCCCGTTATTCGGAGGTTCGAATCCTTCCGTCCCAGATCGTTTCCATCAGAAACAAAAGATGGGATCACATTGTATCCCACATAAAACGGAAAAATCTTAAAGAGAACAACCTTTTCTTTTGTTCTGAATTCTTAGAATGTCTTTTGTTCTGAATTCTTAGAATGAATTCTTAGAATGGATTCTTAGAATCCATTTGATTTATCACAAGCATAATAAAGTGTCAAATACAGGTGGAAGTTTTTTTGAATAAAAAAAAGAGAAATTTGGGGTCTATCATTCACATTCATAATATGCTCGTACTATTGTTATATTCATTATGTCCCATATTCATGAAATATGAATTCTAAATATGAATTATAATTCTCACATGATGCATTCCGAATTGAAGCGTGAAACAAAAGCATCTCTATTCCCTTCCACACAAAGCCTAAAGTCAAAAATAGGGTATCCCAATTTCACATTCTATGTGAAGACTAAAGAGTAGGGAGTTTGTCGTACTAATTTCATCACTGGTTTTAAAACTTCTAAAGCTGTGCTGTGGCGTGGGAAAAAATAGGATAAAAATTGTCTGAATTCCATTTCTTTCTATCTTATATCTTAGATGCCTCAAATGAAAATAATTGTAAATCAATGTAACGTAGCGATTGGGGGGAAATTTTGATATTCCATATATTTTAACTTGATTTTATGGAATTGATGGAAAAATTGTTGAACCTGAAGTAAAACAAAATCTATATAAACTAAAATAAACAAGGCCTACGCTATGCCTATATGTATGATATAATTGTGTATTGTTATTATATTGTTGTATTTCAATAACAATGTTGTTGTATTTCAATAACAATGTTGTTGTATTTCAATAACAATGGCCTTTCACTTAAGTGAAAAGAATTTGTGGAAGGGGATCTTTGATTTTAAAAATATCCATGATTACCCCCAGTAACAATATTCAGATTCTTTCTTTCAGATGAAAGAAAGAATAAGGATCTTAATGTTGCCGTACATGAGACCTTTTCTATTTCATACTCATGAAAATAGATAAACTAGATTATCAATTTACTTCTTTGGTTAAAAGAAAACCAATTGATAATTCAATTGAACATGGTAAAATTTATGTCTCCTTAGGGAATGAAATATCTGCTAAAAATTTTTAGCTACTCATTGTGATTGCGTCGACTTGGTGATTGAATTAGAGATCCAGTTTAGTCATGACTAGAAAACATAGTTCCAGTCATGATGTTGAAGTCGGAGATTTTTAAAACATTTTTTTATGAACTCTTGGTTGGTACTCGAAGAAATATGATAAATCAATAGTATCTAGAAACTTACGACCTTTTTGTTTTTTGGTCATTGGAACAGTTTATTTGACTAATAATTTATTTTTTTCCGGGATTGGAAATATATTAAATTAAAGGATTTGAGGTTTATAGTTTTTTTGTTCTAGAAAAATAGATTCTGCATTTCATGATTGATCGTCCCGAACAATCTGTTGGAGATGTAAAGTAAATAAGTCTTAAGCAAACATCTTTCTTAGAAATACGTTTCATTCATATGATAGAATATCGAGTTAAAGAAATTGGATCCTTGCTGAGCTTTCTCCGGATAAATACAATACTTATCTATCCATAGAATACTTATCTATCCATAGGTATAAAGTATAGACTATTATATAGTTCCCGTTGTTCCCATCGAGCCAATGACTATTCATGATTACATATTAAATCAATTCCATTGCGGTTTGAAATTAAATTGAATTCTAAATTAGAGGAATGTTATGGTAAAACTTCGTTTGAAACGATGTGGTAGAAAGCAACGTGCGACTTGAAGGACATGATCCGCTGTGGATTTTTACATCCACCATTTTCTATACAAATGAAGATGCTCTTGGCTCGACATAGTTTGTTCTGTTCCATTAGGAATCTAATTTTTCTTAGGTTGATAGTACATGATGGAGCTCGAGCGGAAAGGATTGATTCATTTATCAAGGGGAAGAATCTAGGGTTAGTGCCAATCAATCAATAAGTTAGACCAGCTTTGTAAGTATATCCTTAAAATATAAAATAATCGGAATTGATAAAACTATTTCGATCAAAAAAAAGTGTATCACAGAGGAATCAATTCTTCGTATTCTATTTCTATGGGTATTCTATTTCTATAGAAAGAAATAAAAAAAACAAAAGGTATGTTGCTGCCCTTTTGAAAGGAGTAAGGATCACCGAAGTAATGTCTAAACCCAATGATTTTACAAAGCAAAGATAAAGGATTCCGAAACAAGGAAACACTATTTTCAATTGTCTCAAAAATTGGATCAGAATTAGGAATAAAAATAGATTCGAGATGAGACAAACAAAAGAGGTTAGAGACGGCTCAAGAAATGTCTAAGGATTTCCCTTCGAATTCTGTCAGAATTACCCAACTTGAGTTATGAGTACGAATGAAATTTATTTTTTTTTTTTTTTTAGGAAGAACAAAATAATAATAATGAATTAGACTATGATTTGAGTCATTATTTTGTGTTTACTATTTGATATTATATACAGAAAGATATACCGAAATAAAAATAATTTTTTCTCGAGCTCGAGCCGTATGAGGAGAAAAACCTCCTATACGTTTCTGGGGGGGGATTGTTTATGTACATCTATCCCAATGAGCCATCTATCGAATCGTTGCAATTGATGTTCGATCCCGAAGAGAAGGAAGAGATTTTCGAAAAGTGGGTTTTTATGATCCGATAAAGAATCAAACTTATTTAAACGTTCCCGCTATTCTATATTTCCTTGAAAAGGGCGCTCAACCTACAGGAACTGTTTATGATATTTTAAGTAAGGCAGAATTTTTTAAAGAAAAAACCTCGAGTTAATTAAAAGAAAAAACAACAAAATTAATAAAAAAGGGGGGAGATGATTAATATAAAATCTATCTTTGTATAATTTTTTACTTACAATTTTTTACCTAAAATTTTCCCTTTTCTTGCTCTATTCATACTTAAATTTACTTTTTTCTTGTTATAGGAATCCACCAACAAACAAGGGATTAATCTTGCTTATTGTACCTCTATTGATTGAGTAAACCCGAGATTTTTTCTTTATCTTTTCCTTATTTTTTTCCATCAAAATTTCTTATTTATGTTGTGCCAACCCAATACAAATCCTTATTTTATTTACTTTATTTGTTATTTGTTTTCTCAACATTGCATTCATATTGACAATGGTGTATCGAACAAATATAATTGATCATAGATAAATTAATTGATCATAGATAAATAAATCTCTTTATCCAGACCCCATATTGGGTTTTAACTTCACTTTTACTCAAATAATGGGTTTTGCATTGTTGGGTTTACTGTCATATAAGACGTATTTTGGAATTTAACTTAACAAAAATAAAAAATTGATAAAAAACTGGTAGGTCTGTCACAATTTTAGCATCTCTTTTAGGAATCTGGTGTTTTTAAATATGATCTGTACATTTTCTATTTATTTTGTATAATCGATCATAAAACATAAAATATTTTTTTATTTATTATTAGTTCAATGTTTTGATGGGGTCGTGCAGTGCAATTTAATGGATTTTTCATTTTTATCGTATCTACATATCCTATTTATTTTATTTTATTCGGGTTGCTAACTCAACGGTAGAGTACTCGGCTTTTAAGTGCGACTATGATCTTTTACACATTTTGATGAAGCAACAAATTCGTCCAGACTATTGGTAGAGTCTATAAGACCACGACTGATCCTCAAGGGTAATGAATGGAAAAAGTAGCATGTCGTAATAAAAAAAATTTCTTATTTTATTAAATATTTTATTAAAAAATTACAAATTCAAATGAAAGTGGAACTTTTAGTTTATCCTTACTGGATCGCTACAAAAATAAAAAATTTTTGGAAGGGAAGGGGACAAAACAAATTCACATTTACAGTTGGGTCTAGTGAATAAATGGATAGAGCCTATGGTTCCAATTTTGGTAAAACAAAAAGCAACGAGCTTATGTTCTTAATTTGAATTGAACGATTACCCGATCTAATTAGACGTTAAAAATAGATTAGTGCCTTATACGGGAAAGGGTGAGTTCTCCTGTGGGTGGACCATTGATTCTTTTTCCTTTTTTTTTAATAAATCCTAACTATTCTTTATTATGGATTAGAAACGGATGTGTAGAAGAAACAGTATACTGATAAAGAGAATAAATTCCAAAGTCAAAAGAGCGATCGGGTTGCAAAAATAAAGGGTTTGTTATCCTCTTGTAATTATAACGAAGATAAACAACGAAGATAAACCAATTCGATAGAAAAAGAGAATAAAAAGATCTATTGATTGGACTCCCTGTTTCCTTTTCGGGGTATATATTTTTATTACTATTGTATTCTATATACATAATAGAATACAAAATACCCTGTTTTGACCATATTGCACTATGTATCATTTGATAACCCAATAAATGCCTCCTACCCCTGCTTCAAGTGGAAATGTAAATGGAAGAATTACAAGGATATTTAGAAAAAGATAGATCTCGGCAACAATACTTTCTATATCCACTTCTTTTTCAGGAGTATATTTACGTATTTGCTTATGATCAGGGTTTAAATAGTTCAATTTTTTATGAACCCGTGAATTTTGGGGGTTATGGCAATAAATTTAGTTCAGTACTTGTGAAACGTTTAATTATTCGAATGTATCAACAAAATTATTTGATTTATTCGGTTAATGATTCTTACCAAAATCGATTCGTTGGGCACAACAATTATTTTTATTCCCATTTTTTTTCTCAGATGATATCAGAAGGTTTTGCAGTCATTGTGGAAATTCCATTCTCGCTGCAATTAGTATCTTCCCTTGAAGAAAAAAAAATACCAAAATCTCATAATTTACAATCTATTCATTCAATATTTCCTTTTTTAGAGGATAAATTATCGCATTTAAATTATCTGTCAGATATACTAATACCTCATCCCATCCATATGGAAATCCTGGTCCAAATCCTTCAATCCTGTATCCAGGATGTTCCCTCTTTGCATTTATTGCGGTTCTTTCTCTACGAATATTATAATTGGAATAGTCTCATTACTCCGAAGAAATCTATTTATGT
>NW_027020613.1:35000-37310 GCF_036884655.1 Musa acuminata AAA Group
TTGTCCCTTCCAGGCGATTGGAAAATAAAGAAATGGTTGATATATTCAAGATAATTATGTATTTACAAAATACCGTCTCAATTCATCCTATTTCATCAGATCCGGGATGTGATATGGTTCCGAAGGATGAACCGGATATGGACAGTTCCAATAAGATTTCATTCTTGAACAAAAATCCATTTTTTGATTTATTTCATCTATTCCATGACCGGAACAAAAGGGGATACACGTTACACCACGATTTTGAATCAGAAGAGAGATTTCAAGAAATGGCAGATCTATTCACTCTATCAATAACCGAGCCGGATCTGGTGTATCATAGGGGATTTGCCTTTTCTATTGATTCCTACGGGTTGGATCAAAAAAAATTCTTGAATGAGGTATTCAACTCCAGAGATGAATCGAAAAAGAAATCTTTATTGGTTCTACCTCCTCTTTTTTATGAAGAGAATGAATCTTTTTATCGAAGGATCAGAAAAAAATCGGTCCGGATCTACTGCGGGAATGATTTGGAAGATCCAAAACTAAAAACAGCGGTATTTGCTAGCAACAACATAATGGAGGCAGTCAATCAATATAGATTGATCCGAAATCTGATTCAAATCCAATATAGCACCTATGGGTACATAAGAAATGTATCTAATCGATTCTTTTTAATGAATAGATCCGATCGCAACTTCGAATATGGAATTCAAAGGGATCAAATAGGAAATGATACTCTGAATCATATAACTATAATGAAATATACGATCAACCAACATTTATCGAATTTGAAAAAGAGTCAGAAGAAATGGTTTGATCCTCTTTTTTCTCGAACCGAGAGATCCATGAATCGGGATCCTGATGTATATAGATACAAATGGTCCAATGAGAGCAAGAATTTCCAGGAACATTTGGAACATTTCGTTTCTGAACAGAAGAACCGTTTTCAAGTAGTGTTCGATCGGTTACGTATTAATCAATATTCGATTGATTGGTCCGAGGCTATCGACAAACAAAATTTGTCTAAGTCACTTCGTTTCTTTTTGTCCAAGTCACTTCCCTTTTTGTCCAAGTCACTTCCCTTTTTGTCCAAGTCACTTCCCCTTTTCTTTGTGAGTATCGGGAATATCCCCATTCATAGGTCCGAGATCCACATCCGTGAATTGAAAGGTCCGAATGATCAACTCCGCAATCAGTTGTTAGAATCAATAGGTGTTCAAATCGTTCATTTGAATAAATTGAAACCCTTCTTATTGGATGATCATGATACTTCCCAAAGACCGGAATTCTTTATCAATGGAGGAACAACATTACCATTTTTGTTCAAAAAGATACCAGAGTGGATGATTGACTCATTCTATACTAGAAATAATCGCAGGAAATCCTTTGATAACACGGATTCCTATTTCTCAATGATATTCCATGATCGAGACAATTGGCTGAATCCCGTGAAACCATTTCATAGAAGTTCATTGATATCTTCTTTTTATAAAGCAAATCGACTTCGATTCTTGAATGATCCAAATCACTTCTGGTTCTATTGTAACAAAAGATTCCCTTTTTATGTGGAAAAGACCCGTATCAATAATTATGATCTTACATATGGACAATTCCTCACTACCTTGTTCATTCGCAACAAAATATTTTCTTCGTGCGTCGGTAAAAAAAAACATATTTTTTTGGAGAGAGAGACTATTTCACCAATCGAGTCACAGGTATCTAACATATTCATACCTAAAGATTTTCCACAAAGTGGTGACAAAACGTATAACTTGTACAAATCTTTCCGTTTTCCAATTCGATCCGAGCCATTCGTTCGTAGAGCTATTTACTCGATCGCAGACATTTCTGCAACACCTCTAACAGAGAAACAAAGAGTCAATTTTGGAAGAACTTATTGTCAGCCTCTTTCAGATATGAATCTATCTGATTCAGAAGGGAAGAACTTGCATCGGTATCTCAGTTTCAATTCAAACATGGGTTTGATTCACACTCCATGTTCTGAGAAATATTTACCATCCGGAAAGAGGAAAAAAAAACGGAGTCTTTCTCTAAAGAAATGCGTTGAGAAACGGCAGATGTATAGAACCTTTCAACGAGATAGTGCTTTTTCAAATCTCTCAAAATGGAATCTGTTCCAAACAAAATGGAATCCGTTCCAAACATATATGCCATGGTTCCTTACTTTGACAGAGTGCAAATATCTAAATTTCACCCTTTTAGATACTTTTTCAGACCCATTGTCGATACTAAGTAGCAGTCACAAATTTGTATCCATTTTTCATGATATTATGCATGGATCAGATATATCATGGCCAATTCCTCAGA
>NW_027020614.1:5000-7500 GCF_036884655.1 Musa acuminata AAA Group
GGCGACCGTCGTGAGCGGAGCAAAACGTCAGCCATCTCAGCACCCTGGAACCCCCCGGGTGGCACAGGGCTGGATGGGGCTTTCGTATAGCAGGGACGGTGCTGCCTCTCGCTTCGCTCGCTGTTCGCCGCTCACCGCTCGCTCGCTCAGCCAAAAATGGCCAGTTTTGGCCCGTTTTTGGGCTGTTTTGGCCTGTTTTTGGTCCGTTCTTGCATGGCGCGGTGACCGTCGTGAGCGGAGCAAAACGTCAGCCATCTCAGCACCCTGGAACCCCCCGGGTGGCACAGGGCTGGATGGGGCTTTCGTATAGCAGGGACGGTGCTGCCTCACGCTTCGCTCGCTGTTCGCCGCTCGCCGCTCGCTCGCGCAGCCAAAAATGACCAGTTTTGGCCCGTTTTTGGGCTGTTTTGGCCTGTTTATGGTCCGTTCTTGCGTGGTGCGGTGACCGTCGTGAGCGGAGCAAAACGTCAGCCATCTCAGCACCCTGGAACCCCCCGGGTGGCACAGGGCTGGATGGGGCTTTCGTATATAGCAGGGACGGTGCTGCCTCTCGCTTCGCTCGCTGTCCGCCGCTCGCCGCTCGCTCGCGCAGCCAAAAATGGCCAGTTTTGGCCCGTTTTTGGGCCGTTTTGGCCAGTTTTTGGCCTGTTCTTGCATTGCGCGGTGACCGTCGAGAGCGGAGCAAAACGTCAGCCATCTCAGCACCCTGGAACCCCCCGGGTGGCACAGGGCTGGATGGGGCTTTCGTATAGCAGGGACGGTGCTGCCTCTCGCTTCGCTCGCTGTCCGCCGCTCGCCGCTCGCTCATGCAGCCAAAAATGGCCAGTTTTGGCCCGTTTTTGGGCCGTTTTGGCCAGTTTTTGGCCTGTTCTTGCATTGCGCGGTGACCGTCGAGAGCGGAGCAAAACGTCAGCCATCTCAGCACCCTGGAACCCCCCGGGTGGCACAGGGCTGGATGGGGCTTTCGTATAGCAGGGACGGTGCTGCCTCTCGCTTCGCTCGCTGTCCGCCGCTCGCCGCTCGCTCGTGCAGCCAAAAATGGCCAGTTTTGGCCCGTTTTTGGGCCGTTTTGGCCAGTTTTTGGCCTGTTCTTGCATTGCGCGGTGACCGTCGAGAGCGGAGCAAAACGTCAGCCATCTCAGCACCCTGGAACCCCCCGGGTGGCACAGGGCTGGATGGGGCTTTCGTATAGCAGGGACGGTGCTGCCTCTCGCTTCGCTCGCTGTCCGCCGCTCGCCGCTCGCTCGTGCAGCCAAAAATGGCCAGTTTTGGCCCGTTTTTGGGCCGTTTTGGCCAGTTTTTGGCCTGTTCTTGCATTGCGCGGTGACCGTCGAGAGCGGAGCAAAACGTCAGCCATCTCAGCACCCTGGAACCCCCCGGGTGGCACAGGGCTGGATGGGGCTTTCGTATAGCAGGGACGGTGCTGCCTCTCGCTTCGCTCGCTGTCCGCCGCTCGCCGCTCGCTCGTGCAGCCAAAAATGGCCAGTTTTGGCCCGTTTTTGGGCCGTTTTGGCCAGTTTTTGGCCTGTTCTTGCATTGCGCGGTGACCGTCGAGAGCGGAGCAAAACGTCAGCCATCTCAGCACCCTGGAACCCCCCGGGTGGCACAGGGCTGGATGGGGCTTTCGTATAGCAGGGACGGTGCTGCCTCTCGCTTCGCTCGCTGTCCGCCGCTCGCCGCTCGCTCGCGCAGCCAAAAATGGCCAGTTTTGGCCCGTTTTTGGGCCGTTTTGGCCAGTTTTTGGCCTGTTCTTGCATTGCGCGGTGACCGTCGAGAGCGGAGCAAAACGTCAGCCATCTCAGCACCCTGGAACCCCCCGGGTGGCACAGGGCTGGATGGGGCTTTCGTATAGCAGGGACGGTGCTGCCTCTCGCTTCGCTCGCTGTCCGCCGCTCGCCGCTCGCGCAGCCAAAAATGGCCAGTTTTGGCCCGTTTTTGGGCCGTTTTGGCCAGTTTTTGGCCTGTTCTTGCATTGCGCGGTGACCGTCGAGAGCGGAGCAAAACGTCAGCCATCTCAGCACCCTGGAACCCCCCGGGTGGCACAGGGCTGGATGGGGCTTTCGTATAGCAGGGACGGTGCTGCCTCTCGCTTCGCTCGCTGTTCGCCGCTCGCCGCTCGCTCGCGCAGCCAAAAATGGCCAGTTTTGGCCCGTTTTTGGGCTGTTTTGGCCAGTTTTTGGCCTGTTCTTGCGTGGTGCGGTGACCGTCGTGAGCGGAGCAAAACGTCAGCCATCTCAGCACCCTGGAACCCCCCGGGTGGCACAGGGCTGGATGGGGCTTTCGTATAGCAGGGACGGTGCTGCCTCTCGCTTCGCTCGCTGTTCGCCGCTCGCCGCTCGCTCGCGCAGCCAAAAATGGCCAGTTTTGGCCCGTTTTTGGGCTGTTTTGGCCTGTTTTTGGGCTGTTCTTGTGTGGCGCGGTGACCGTCGTGAGCGGAGCAAAATGTCAGCCATCTCAGCACCCTGGAACCCCCCGGGTGGCACAGGGCTGGATGGGGCTT
>NW_027020614.1:17500-20000 GCF_036884655.1 Musa acuminata AAA Group
AGGGACGGTGCTGCCTCTCGCTTCGCTCGCTGTCCGCCGCTCGCCGCTCGCTCGTGCAGCCAAAAATGGCCAGTTTTGGCCCGTTTTTGGGCCGTTTTGGCCAGTTTTTGGCCTGTTCTTGCATTGCGCGGTGACCGTCGAGAGCGGAGCAAAACGTCAGCCATCTCAGCACCCTGGAACCCCCCGGGTGGCACAGGGCTGGATGGGGCTTTCGTATAGCAGGGACGGTGCTGCCTCTCGCTTCGCTCGCTGTCCGCCGCTCGCCGCTCGCTCGTGCAGCCAAAAATGGCCAGTTTTGGCCCGTTTTTGGGCCGTTTTGGCCAGTTTTTGGCCTGTTCTTGCATTGCGCGGTGACCGTCGAGAGCGGAGCAAAACGTCAGCCATCTCAGCACCCTGGAACCCCCCGGGTGGCACAGGGCTGGATGGGGCTTTCGTATAGCAGGGACGGTGCTGCCTCTCGCTTCGCTCGCTGTCCGCCGCTCGCCGCTCGCTCGCGCAGCCAAAAATGGCCAGTTTTGGCCCGTTTTTGGGCCGTTTTGGCCAGTTTTTGGCCTGTTCTTGCATTGCGCGGTGACCGTCGAGAGCGGAGCAAAACGTCAGCCATCTCAGCACCCTGGAACCCCCCGGGTGGCACAGGGCTGGATGGGGCTTTCGTATAGCAGGGACGGTGCTGCCTCTCGCTTCGCTCGCTGTCCGCCGCTCGCCGCTCGCGCAGCCAAAAATGGCCAGTTTTGGCCCGTTTTTGGGCCGTTTTGGCCAGTTTTTGGCCTGTTCTTGCATTGCGCGGTGACCGTCGAGAGCGGAGCAAAACATCAGCCATCTCAGCACCCTGGAACCCCCCGGGTGGCACAGGGCTGGATGGGGCTTTCGTATAGCAGGGACGGTGCTGCCTCTCGCTTCGCTCGCTGTTCGCCGCTCGCCGCTCGCTCGCGCAGCCAAAAATGGCCAGTTTTGGCCCGTTTTTGGGCTGTTTTGGCCAGTTTTTGGCCTGTTCTTGCGTGGTGCGGTGACCGTCGTGAGCGGAGCAAAACGTCAGCCATCTCAGCACCCTGGAACCCCCCGGGTGGCACAGGGCTGGATGGGGCTTTCGTATAGCAGGGACGGTGCTGCCTCTCGCTTCGCTCGCTGTTCGCCGCTCGCCGCTCGCTCGCGCAGCCAAAAATGGCCAGTTTTGGCCCGTTTTTGGGCTGTTTTGGCCTGTTTTTGGGCTGTTCTTGTGTGGCGCGGTGACCGTCGTGAGCGGAGCAAAATGTCAGCCATCTCAGCACCCTGGAACCCCCCGGGTGGCACAGGGCTGGATGGGGCTTTCGTATAGCAGGGACGGTGCTGCCTCGCGCTTCGCTCGCTGTTCGCCGCTCTCCGCTCGCTCGCGCAGCAAAAAATGGCCAGTTTTGGCCCGTTTTTGGGCTGTTTTGGCCAGTTTTTGGCCTGTTCTTGCGTGCCGCGGCGACCGTCGTGAGCGGAGCAAAACGTCAGCCATCTCAGCACCCTGGAACCCCCCGGGTGGCACAGGGCTGGATGGGGCTTTCGTATAGCAGGGACGGTGCTGCCTCTCGCTTCGCTCGCTGTCCGCCGCTCGCTGCTCGCTCGCGCAGCCAAAAATGGCCAGTTTTGGCCCGTTTTTGGGCTGTTTTGGCCTGTTTTTGGGCTGTTCTTGTGTGCCGCGGCGACCGTCGTGAGCGGAGCAAAATGTCAGCCATCTCAGCACCCTGGAACCCCCCGGGTGGCACAGGGCTGGATGGGGCTTTCGTATAGCAGGGACGGTGCTGCCTCTCGCTTCGCTCGCTGTCCGCCGCTCGCCGCTCGCTCGTGCAGCCAAAAATGGCCAGTTTTGGCCCGTTTTTGGGCCGTTTTGGCCAGTTTTTGGCCTGTTCTTGCATTGCGCGGTGACCGTCGAGAGCGGAGCAAAACGTCAGCCATCTCAGCACCCTGGAACCCCCCGGGTGGCACAGGGCTGGATGGGGCTTTCGTATAGCAGGGACGGTGCTGCCTCTCGCTTCGCTCGCTGTCCGCCGCTCGCCGCTCGCTCGTGCAGCCAAAAATGGCCAGTTTTGGCCCGTTTTTGGGCCGTTTTGGCCAGTTTTTGGCCTGTTCTTGCATTGCGCGGTGACCGTCGAGAGCGGAGCAAAACGTCAGCCATCTCAGCACCCTGGAACCCCCCGGGTGGCACAGGGCTGGATGGGGCTTTCGTATAGCAGGGACGGTGCTGCCTCTCGCTTCGCTCGCTGTCCGCCGCTCGCCGCTCGCTCGTGCAGCCAAAAATGGCCAGTTTTGGCCCGTTTTTGGGCCGTTTTGGCCAGTTTTTGGCCTGTTCTTGCATTGCGCGGTGACCGTCGAGAGCGGAGCAAAACGTCAGCCATCTCAGCACCCTGGAACCCCCCGGGTGGCACAGGGCTGGATGGGGCTTTCGTATAGCAGGGACGGTGCTGCCTCTCGCTTCGCTCGCTGTCCGCCGCTCGCCGCTCGCTCGCGCAGCCAAAAATGGCCAGTTTTGGCCCGT
>NW_027020614.1:30000-32500 GCF_036884655.1 Musa acuminata AAA Group
GCCTGTTTATGGTCCGTTCTTGCGTGGTGCGGTGACCGTCGTGAGCGGAGCAAAACGTCAGCCATCTCAGCACCCTGGAACCCCCCGGGTGGCACAGGGCTGGATGGGGCTTTCGTATATAGCAGGGACGGTGCTGCCTCTCGCTTCGCTCGCTGTCCGCCGCTCGCCGCTCGCTCGCGCAGCCAAAAATGGCCAGTTTTGGCCCGTTTTTGGGCCGTTTTGGCCAGTTTTTGGCCTGTTCTTGCATTGCGCGGTGACCGTCGAGAGCGGAGCAAAACGTCAGCCATCTCAGCACCCTGGAACCCCCCGGGTGGCACAGGGCTGGATGGGGCTTTCGTATAGCAGGGACGGTGCTGCCTCTCGCTTCGCTCGCTGTCCGCCGCTCGCCGCTCGCTCGTGCAGCCAAAAATGGCCAGTTTTGGCCCGTTTTTGGGCCGTTTTGGCCAGTTTTTGGCCTGTTCTTGCATTGCGCGGTGACCGTCGAGAGCGGAGCAAAACGTCAGCCATCTCAGCACCCTGGAACCCCCCGGGTGGCACAGGGCTGGATGGGGCTTTCGTATAGCAGGGACGGTGCTGCCTCTCGCTTCGCTCGCTGTCCGCCGCTCGCCGCTCGCTCGTGCAGCCAAAAATGGCCAGTTTTGGCCCGTTTTTGGGCCGTTTTGGCCAGTTTTTGGCCTGTTCTTGCATTGCGCGGTGACCGTCGAGAGCGGAGCAAAACGTCAGCCATCTCAGCACCCTGGAACCCCCCGGGTGGCACAGGGCTGGATGGGGCTTTCGTATAGCAGGGACGGTGCTGCCTCTCGCTTCGCTCGCTGTCCGCCGCTCGCCGCTCGCTCGTGCAGCCAAAAATGGCCAGTTTTGGCCCGTTTTTGGGCCGTTTTGGCCAGTTTTTGGCCTGTTCTTGCATTGCGCGGTGACCGTCGAGAGCGGAGCAAAACGTCAGCCATCTCAGCACCCTGGAACCCCCCGGGTGGCACAGGGCTGGATGGGGCTTTCGTATAGCAGGGACGGTGCTGCCTCTCGCTTCGCTCGCTGTCCGCCGCTCGCCGCTCGCTCGTGCAGCCAAAAATGGCCAGTTTTGGCCCGTTTTTGGGCCGTTTTGGCCAGTTTTTGGCCTGTTCTTGCATTGCGCGGTGACCGTCGAGAGCGGAGCAAAACGTCAGCCATCTCAGCACCCTGGAACCCCCCGGGTGGCACAGGGCTGGATGGGGCTTTCGTATAGCAGGGACGGTGCTGCCTCTCGCTTCGCTCGCTGTCCGCCGCTCGCCGCTCGCTCGCGCAGCCAAAAATGGCCAGTTTTGGCCCGTTTTTGGGCCGTTTTGGCCAGTTTTTGGCCTGTTCTTGCATTGCGCGGTGACCGTCGAGAGCGGAGCAAAACGTCAGCCATCTCAGCACCCTGGAACCCCCCGGGTGGCACAGGGCTGGATGGGGCTTTCGTATAGCAGGGACGGTGCTGCCTCTCGCTTCGCTCGCTGTCCGCCGCTCGCCGCTCGCGCAGCCAAAAATGGCCAGTTTTGGCCCGTTTTTGGGCCGTTTTGGCCAGTTTTTGGCCTGTTCTTGCATTGCGCGGTGACCGTCGAGAGCGGAGCAAAACGTCAGCCATCTCAGCACCCTGGAACCCCCCGGGTGGCACAGGGCTGGATGGGGCTTTCGTATAGCAGGGACGGTGCTGCCTCTCGCTTCGCTCGCTGTTCGCCGCTCGCCGCTCGCTCGCGCAGCCAAAAATGGCCAGTTTTGGCCCGTTTTTGGGCTGTTTTGGCCAGTTTTTGGCCTGTTCTTGCGTGGTGCGGTGACCGTCGTGAGCGGAGCAAAACGTCAGCCATCTCAGCACCCTGGAACCCCCCGGGTGGCACAGGGCTGGATGGGGCTTTCGTATAGCAGGGACGGTGCTGCCTCTCGCTTCGCTCGCTGTTCGCCGCTCGCCGCTCGCTCGCGCAGCCAAAAATGGCCAGTTTTGGCCCGTTTTTGGGCTGTTTTGGCCTGTTTTTGGGCTGTTCTTGTGTGGCGCGGTGACCGTCGTGAGCGGAGCAAAATGTCAGCCATCTCAGCACCCTGGAACCCCCCGGGTGGCACAGGGCTGGATGGGGCTTTCGTATAGCAGGGACGGTGCTGCCTCGCGCTTCGCTCGCTGTTCGCCGCTCTCCGCTCGCTCGCGCAGCAAAAAATGGCCAGTTTTGGCCCGTTTTTGGGCTGTTTTGGCCAGTTTTTGGCCTGTTCTTGCGTGCCGCGGCGACCGTCGTGAGCGGAGCAAAACGTCAGCCATCTCAGCACCCTGGAACCCCCCGGGTGGCACAGGGCTGGATGGGGCTTTCGTATAGCAGGGACGGTGCTGCCTCTCGCTTCGCTCGCTGTCCGCCGCTCGCTGCTCGCTCGCGCAGCCAAAAATGGCCAGTTTTGGCCCGTTTTTGGGCTGTTTTGGCCTGTTTTTGGGCTGTTCTTGTGTGCCGCGGCGACCGTCGTGAGCGGAGCAAAATGTCAGCCATCTCAGCACCCTGGAACC
>NW_027020615.1:10000-12500 GCF_036884655.1 Musa acuminata AAA Group
GGGCCAAAACTGGCCATTTTTGGCTGCGCGAGCGAGCGGCGAGCGGCGAACAGCGAGCGAAGCGAGAGGCAGCACCGTCCCTGCTATACGAAAGCCCCATCCAGCCCTGTGCCACCCGGGGGGTTCCAGGGTGCTGAGATGGCTGACGTTTTGCTCCGCTCTCGACGGTCACCGCGCAATGCAAGAACAGGCCAAAAACTGGCCAAAACGGCCCAAAAACGGGCCAAAACTGGCCATTTTTGGCTGCGCGAGCGGCGAGCGGCGGACAGCGAGCGAAGCGAGAGGCAGCACCGTCCCTGCTATACGAAAGCCCCATCCAGCCCTGTGCCACCCGGGGGGTTCCAGGGTGCTGAGATGGCTGACGTTTTGCTCCGCTCTCGACGGTCACCGCGCAATGCAAGAACAGGCCAAAAACTGGCCAAAACGGCCCAAAAACGGGCCAAAACTGGCCATTTTTGGCTGCGCGAGCGAGCGGCGAGCGGCGGACAGCGAGCGAAGCGAGAGGCAGCACCGTCCCTGCTATACGAAAGCCCCATCCAGCCCTGTGCCACCCGGGGGGTTCCAGGGTGCTGAGATGGCTGACGTTTTGCTCCGCTCTCGACGGTCACCGCGCAATGCAAGAACAGGCCAAAAACTGGCCAAAACGGCCCAAAAACGGGCCAAAACTGGCCATTTTTGGCTGCACGAGCGAGCGGCGAGCGGCGGACAGCGAGCGAAGCGAGAGGCAGCACCGTCCCTGCTATACGAAAGCCCCATCCAGCCCTGTGCCACCCGGGGGGTTCCAGGGTGCTGAGATGGCTGACGTTTTGCTCCGCTCTCGACGGTCACCGCGCAATGCAAGAACAGGCCAAAAACTGGCCAAAACGGCCCAAAAACGGGCCAAAACTGGCCATTTTTGGCTGCACGAGCGAGCGGCGAGCGGCGGACAGCGAGCGAAGCGAGAGGCAGCACCGTCCCTGCTATACGAAAGCCCCATCCAGCCCTGTGCCACCCGGGGGGTTCCAGGGTGCTGAGATGGCTGACGTTTTGCTCCGCTCTCGACGGTCACCGCGCAATGCAAGAACAGGCCAAAAACTGGCCAAAACGGCCCAAAAACGGGCCAAAACTGGCCATTTTTGGCTGCACGAGCGAGCGGCGAGCGGCGGACAGCGAGCGAAGCGAGAGGCAGCACCGTCCCTGCTATACGAAAGCCCCATCCAGCCCTGTGCCACCCGGGGGGTTCCAGGGTGCTGAGATGGCTGACGTTTTGCTCCGCTCTCGACGGTCACCGCGCAATGCAAGAACAGGCCAAAAACTGGCCAAAACGGCCCAAAAACGGGCCAAAACTGGCCATTTTTGGCTGCACGAGCGAGCGGCGAGCGGCGGACAGCGAGCGAAGCGAGAGGCAGCACCGTCCCTGCTATACGAAAGCCCCATCCAGCCCTGTGCCACCCGGGGGGTTCCAGGGTGCTGAGATGGCTGACGTTTTGCTCCGCTCTCGACGGTCACCGCGCAATGCAAGAACAGGCCAAAAACTGGCCAAAACGGCCCAAAAACGGGCCAAAACTGGCCATTTTTGGCTGCGCGAGCGAGCGGCGAGCGGCGGACAGCGAGCGAAGCGAGAGGCAGCACCGTCCCTGCTATATACGAAAGCCCCATCCAGCCCTGTGCCACCCGGGGGGTTCCAGGGTGCTGAGATGGCTGACGTTTTGCTCCGCTCACGACGGTCACCGCACCACGCAAGAACGGACCATAAACAGGCCAAAACAGCCCAAAAACGGGCCAAAACTGGTCATTTTTGGCTGCGCGAGCGAGCGGCGAGCGGCGAACAGCGAGCGAAGCGTGAGGCAGCACCGTCCCTGCTATACGAAAGCCCCATCCAGCCCTGTGCCACCCGGGGGGTTCCAGGGTGCTGAGATGGCTGACGTTTTGCTCCGCTCACGACGGTCACCGCGCCATGCAAGAACGGACCAAAAACAGGCCAAAACAGCCCAAAAACGGGCCAAAACTGGCCATTTTTGGCTGAGCGAGCGAGCGGTGAGCGGCGAACAGCGAGCGAAGCGAGAGGCAGCACCGTCCCTGCTATACGAAAGCCCCATCCAGCCCTGTGCCACCCGGGGGGTTCCAGGGTGCTGAGATGGCTGACGTTTTGCTCCGCTCACGACGGTCGCCGTGCCACGCAAGAACGGACCAAAAACAGGCCAAAACAGCCCAAAAACGGGCCAAAACTGGCCATTTTAGGTTGCGCGAGCGAGCGGCGAGCGGCGAACAGCGAGCGAAGCGTGAGGCAGCACCGTCCCTGCTATACGAAAGCCCCATCCAGCCCTGTGCCACCCGGGGGGTTCCAAGGTGCTGAGATGGCTGACGTTTTGCTCCGCTCACGACGGTCACCGCGCCACGCCAGAACAGACCAAAAACAGGCCAAAACAGCCCAAAAACGGGCCAAAACTGGCCATTTTTGGCTGCGCGAGCGAGCGGCGAGCGGCGAACAGCGAGCGAAGCGAGAAGCAGCACCGTCCAT
>NW_027020616.1:0-30000 GCF_036884655.1 Musa acuminata AAA Group
GTAACACTGAGCCTAGTACTCTTTCTCTAAAGTAGGAAGGAAAGTTAGAATTAAACCAGTTAGTATAAGAATGAACCGGGTGTTTAATAAGTAGTGGTGGACAAGCTGCCCTAAAGTTAATGGTTAGAGTTTCAGACAGGTAGCCAAGAGTTCAATCAATAGTTTCAATAAGTATTTGGTTAGAGTTTCAGACAGGTAGCCAAGAGTTCAATAAGTATCGAGTTGACTCCCCGTTAGATGACCCTGAGTTCAAAGGGACGAGGTGAAGTAGAAAGGAAGTCGGCAGATGTAGTGACAGTAGCTTACTTGTCTATCCGTTCCTTGGCCGTTATGACTCATACTTACTTTAGCCATGAACACAGGACTCGCTCATAACTTAACTACGGACACCGGACTAACGCACAACCACTCCATGTTTGTCCTGAAGCTTTACTGACGCTAGAACAAAACTCCTTTATACAGCTTCGGCATTCGGCAGAGGTAAGAAACCAGATGTCGGTAATTATACCATATATCGGAGTTGCTAAGGTTAGCTTGTTGGATTCAAGGTAAACCCTATCTGCCCTAAACCATACTGATAGTGCTATATGACCCATTCCAATCTCTAAGTTTATTCAAAGTAGGTTACCTTCTTCGCAGCGTGGAACAAAACGAATTAAGTTTCCTCAGAGCCGAGCCTGTAGTTGATCATTCCATTCAAAATTCCTTATTTGTAGAAAGAGCAACCAAGCAACAGTAGCAAGAGTTATAGGAGTAGGAGCCATTCCATTCTATATTTGCTACATTTCCATTCCATATTTGCTATAAAAGATCAGAATTCATTTAGTGTAGATTAAACTCGGGAAAGCCTTGAACTAATTAGTTGCCAGAGTTCGAATAGCCTAACTATGTTATTAAAGAAAGATTAACCTCGGTGCTGTGGTTGCTTGTGGTTGCTTGGCCGGTATTCAACAATAACATTCCTTCCCAGGCGAGGCGGGGATTCAAGTATGCTTCTGTCCTTTCCTCTAGCTATTTCTGTTATTCGTTTAGCTATTTCTGTTATTCGTTTCGTATGCTTCTGTCCTTTCCTTTATTATATTAAAGTAGGGTACCCGGTAGTAGTAGTTTCTTGTCCGTCTTACTTAGTAGCTTGGTTATCCGTGTCTTTGTCTGTTCGGTGCTTTATCTGTCTACTTGCTATGTGTTTGCAGGATAGATAGCCGGTATTGAACTACTGAAGAGAGGAATAGAGTTGACTGAACACTAGCCATAGAATCCCCAGGTAAAGTGATCGAGATATCGGACTATTTCGTGATATCGGACTGTTTATTAGTGGGATATCTGACTTTATCGTTATATCAGACTTGGAAGATCTGACTGCCAAGTAGACCAATAAGGGAGGGAAGAGTGAAAGAGCTGGGAGTAAGCCTCGGTTAGGTCCTTCTAAATAGTGCTTTTTGTTCTGTTGAGAGTTCAGTTTGTTTTTAGAGAGCACTGGGAAAGCGTTTAGTCTCCTTTAAGCATCTAAGCTCTTAACTCCATACTCCATACCTGGCTAAGCATCATAAGGTATCTTCTCTCCCTATGACCAGTTTAGCTCCTACCGCGTAACAAAGGAATTTGAAAGAAATATTTCTCATTAAAGGAATTTGACAGAAAAAACTTTCTCATTGGACCCGTAGCGACCACTATGTAGGAACATGCATGGAAGCGGCTTTCTTTTGATTAGAAGTGTTGCTTATAAGTTGGAGTTAAGGGAGCTGTTCTCCTATTATTGAGATTAGAGATGGATGGAAAGAAAGTGGTTGATAACGACATAGAGAGAACGGAATTAAGGGAGCTGTTTTCCTATTATTGGGTGGGATTAGAGCGAGATTAGAGCAAGGATGAAATCCGTGTTTGATAACGAGAAAGATAGAACGATTTAGATTGGAGCAGGCGATATAGATTAGAGATGGATAGAAATAGGGGATAGTAGGATGGATTGCTAGATGGAAATAAGGGTTTGATAGTAGGATGGATTGCTGGATGGAACTAAGTGTTTCTAGTAGGATTTCGTATCCAAAAAGAAATAGAAAAGCTTAGCCGAAACCCAGAAAAACCATCAAAGAAATGATCAAAACCATCAAATAACAGAAATGGGAAATCACAGCCAAGACACCAATATTGGAAGAAAAGAGACTAGATCGGAATAACCAGAATCTGCAGGAGATAGAGAAGGAGCGGGAAGAATAGAGAGGCAAGGGGAGCTCGAGAATCATAAGGAGCAGGTGAAGAATCAGAGGCGAAAGTAAGGTCAGTATTGCCAGTTGCCAGTTGCCCTAGGTAAGAGAATAGGTCGGGTCGGGCTAGGGTATTGTAATCAAATGAATCAATTTCTCAAATCATAAAAAAAGCGAAAGACTAGAGATCTTTTCCAATAAGGGCTTTCCTACTAATGAACTACTAAATTCAGTATTTCTCTATATATAGTAAACCAGAATGGGCTTGGCTGTTGCAACAGTAGAGGCCCTTATTGTAAGTTGTGAACTCACTGGTAAGAATCAAACAAGTCAGGGCAAGAATGACATAAGGTAGACTCAGAATAGAGCTAAGGAGTCAAAGAATGGACAACCACGGCTAGGAATAAGGAATTTCAGAATGAACCTAAGCAGACTCGGAATGGAAATAGTGCTAACAAGAATGAAAGCAAGGATAGCTAGTATGGAAACCAAGGGCAAGGTTATCAGACTGAAACACAGGGTAGCTAGCTCTGTTATTGAACTCCAAGCCTTCAACAACCAAGGTAGTTACAGAACCAAACAAGTGCTTCCAAGACCGATACTAGGCATAGACGGACCTCACCCACTGCATCAAAGAACCAAACAAGTGCTAACGAGACTTAGAGGAGGTAGTTTAAGAATGCAACCGGGTAGATTGAGAATGCAATCCAGTAAGCAAGCCTGCTACCAACAACTACAAGGCTGAAAGTAGGGTGAGCAAGATTCCACCAGGGGAGTGACAGACTGAACCCAGGTTAGTTAGGTCTACTCGATCAGAGGAAAGATAAGAGGAGAATTCCAATAGTTGGCATAGGATGGTTGCCAGCTGCTGTTCTTTTTGAATCTGTCTTTGTTGCTAGCTGGGTAAGCAGTTAAGTCAGAAGGAGAGGACAGCTGGAAGGTTTTAGTTAGAGTTATGAGCCAGTGGTCTAGTCTAGTTGCATCTGTATTTGTTGTATTAGTTGACTGAGCCAGTCAAGAATAAGTGTAGTTCGGGCCCTTATAGTACTTTCTTTCCCTTGTATACGAGTTTAAGTCGGGTGCTTGTTTTAAGCAATTATAGTGTCGTTCCAGGTAGTGGTAGTGGTAGGCTTGAACCAGTGCTAGGCAGACTTAAGTGTCGGGTAGTAAGAATGCAACGAGGTTGAGCTAGAGAGTGGAGCTAGGGGGTAGGGTTACAGAATTGAACTAAGTAGTCCAGTAGTAAGCCTACCGATTGCCAGAAGCTATAGTAGTGACTTGTCCAGTTGCTTGGCCCTATGTTTCTGATCTGTAAACGGAAACTAGAACTGCAGCTTACTTTGGCACAGCAGAAAGCATTTGACTGGCTCTGCTCTATCTGCTTACTTAAACTCATTTCATTAATTCTTTCCTCATTTGTTGACTATGGAGAGGTGGGTTCGGTTCGGGGTGAACACTTAATAGAGGTCGGGTGCCAGTATTGAATGAAACTCCTAAGGTCTTCAACTCGCCGAGCCAACCACTTTGCTCTCGTATGCCGAGCCAACCACTTTGCTCTTGTATAAAGAATTCCTTCATAGAACTGAGCTACATACTCCCTAAGACTTATGGAAAGCACAGACATCCTTCCCTAATACTTAGTGAAAGCACAGAGAATAACTCATTGAATATTCATTTCAATATGGATTGTAAACTAATGCTTTTCTACCATCAACAGATCCGAGCTCATCTCACTAAGGAACAAACAGAAAAGAGTAAACGCGCCATAGCATAGACTCAAATCCAGAGCCATCAGACACAAACGAACAGAGCAGAAAAGCCACTATAAAACAAAACTGCAGCCCAGAAGCCGAACTCACTGATAGAGTAAACGAGGAAACAGCAGCAACACAATCACTTATTTCTACTGCAATACCGGATATCGAGTGAGAGTCTGATATATCGCTTAGTTCAATAATGCCGGGGACAACTACAAGAGTCAAGGAGATGAGTACAAGATTTCTAGTTAGTGCTTGAAGACCTATAGGCAGAAAAGGGGGCTAAAAGACAGGTTGAAAGCAAAGGTACTGAGAAATCAAAGAGGGGAGGGCAGTCTCATAGGTGACACAAAGGATTTAGATAAGGCTAAGAAGACAGGCAAGTAATACTTGGATGGAGGAGCGTGGTAATGAGATAAAGCAGTAGCATACTTCAAAAGGGGAGCAGAAGAGCTGGAAAGTAAGCTTTGAGGTGAGGACCAACAAGAATGATGTTTCCTATTAATAATAAGAGAATCCCCAGGTTACCATGAATAGTAGTAAAGAGTTGCGGTAAGGATAGTAAACCCAATAGTCAGTAAAGCAAGGAGTGGAGTTTCTAGTTAAGCAAGGAGTGGAGTTTATAGTTGCTAGTGGAATGATTTGGTCAGCTAGTACTAAGCATCTAGTACATAAGAAGTGGAATCTAAAGTAGGAGTTAACTAATAAGTAGGAGTTAAAGGCCGCGCAACGACTAGTAGAATTAGTGGAAGACCGAGTTTCATCAGTTATCCTTTACTATGGTAGGCTGGTGGACTTCTTTTACAAGGGTTGGTTTGTGCTGTAGCTCCTAATATACGAGTTGGGGCACTAAAACACTCAGTGTGCGGGAAGGGGAGAAGTGCAAAAGTGTCATCCCTAGTTTTGTCTGAAAGGGAAGCTATGAGTAGTAACTTGTCTATCCGCGTCTTGGCGAATGAAAAGAGCAAGCATAAGTGAGAGGCTGTTCGAGGTGAGGAAGCCTGAGAAGAACCTGTTGCCAGTGGAGTCGATGCAAGAACCAGAGCGGGAGTGGTTAGTTTACAGAGCCATAACCAGAGCAGGAGTGGTTAGTTTACAGAGCCATATAGGGCAGGGAAATGAGCAATTCCATACGGGGTCTGTTTTCTAGCTTCATTAACTAGCTTCATTCAAGAGAGTCTGGTCTGTCTCTTGGGGTACGAGGCACATCGCCCGAAAGCAAGTAACAATTGGAATTTCAGTAACAGGGTCGGGTCGGGGTTAACTCATTGAAGTAACATTTCTTATATCAGTTCTGTTCTTGCCAGTCAATACTAGAGAATAGATGAGCCACAGGTAGATCAGCAGAATCATAAGTTTCAAGAGCGGAGGCAGGCTTTGAAGCGGAAAGGAAATCAATCAATCCAGAAATCAAGTCAATCTACTAGAACTAATAAATCAATCCACCAAGCGACTAGGGGCAGGGTAAAGTACTTGCTTTGAAGCGGGGAGAAGAAGCTACTTTATCTATTCATTATCAAGGGAAGAAAGAGAATCATATAAAGTAAGCAAGGAAAGAAAGATTGTAGTTAACCGGGAAATCAATCAATCAATCCGAGTAAGCTATAAGTAAAGAAGTCTTGGATCGGAATAAACAGAGGAATTAGTCAGAGTTATAGGAATCATCCGAATTCCGGTATTGTTAACATAGGTATGGTGGGTTCGGTTCAATGAGCGGCCCTTTAGCGACATGAACTCGCTGACGCTTTAATTAGGACTCGCTAGTAGTGGCTTGTCGTCTTGTCGGGTTCAATTAATTGTATCCATGGATGTGGGTGCAATGAGTGCGGGTCGGGGTTAACTCATTGAAATAACAAAGGGCCCCCGTATAGTCTTCGGGGCAATCAATCCAGTGCGGGAAGTTTCGCGTGCTAGTGTTTCTGTGCAAAGATCGGATACTTGTAATAGAGTTCGGGTCGGGTGGCGAAAGGAAAGGAATATTCTTATTATTCTTATTTATAAAGAAAGAAAGTAGAGCCAGCAGAGAGGTATGGGAAGACAAACCATAAGTGACTTTCGAGGATAGTTCCGGTCGGGAGCAATAGGTGAGAGTTCGAGGATAGTTCCGGTCGGGAGCAATAGGTGAGAGATTGGCAGTTTCCAGTATTGTTGAGGGTGCCGGGTACTGAGTTGGCTTAGAAGCATATTAGTCGTTTTATTACCTCAGCAACATTAGCTCTTTGTCCCCTAGCAACATTAGCAACATTAGCATTCGCGCCGAACACGGCTTATCCTGTTCCGTGGGTCCCTTCCACACTCGGTTCTTAGGTGTAGTTGATCTCTCGGTTCGTTCTTAGGTGTAGTTGATATAATGTAGTGGTCCTGTTTCATCAGTATGAGTTTACAGAGTCAGTATGAGTTTACATAGGTAGATTAGAGCCCAGTTCGAGACAAGCAAGGGAACCCTCTTTTCCTTGTAGTAACAGTATCGGCATGCGGAGGAGAAAGTGAGAAATCAACCAGTAAGTCCAAGAATCAACCTAGCTACTGGAAACTACTGGCAAAGAACCAAACCGGAGAGTCCAAGGCTGAACCCAGGGAGTTACGGGCTGTGGAGCTAATAAGGAGGGGCAGACTTCAACAAGTGCTACTGATTCCCTGCATTCCACCGATAACATGAGGAGTAGCTGGTGGGGTTGGTGTTTACGCTCTAGTCAAGTTGCTAGGGTAGTTAATGAAGTTACTAGGCCTGCATTAGGGTAGTTAATGAAGTGACTAGGCCTGCATCTAGGGTTGTGTTTCCTTCTTGTTGGTAGTGGTAGGCGTTAACACTAGAGGTCGGGTCGGGTGCTTGTGTTAAGCAATGATACAATAGCTAATATAGGACATATGAGTCAATCGATAACCTTAGTCTTCCCTACTGAATTCCATCTGTTCTTAGTAAGGATTGAGCTGTTCTTATTAAGGATAATAGCGTTGGATCTTCTTATTAAGGATTGAGTTTAGAAAGAGATAAGTCCTGTGCTGTGTTCGGGAACATAATGGTTTTACTAGGACATAAGAATAAGTAGATATACGGTGCATCCCAGGCCTTACTTGTGTGACTTCTCAGTCTGAACTACCCTTCTCTCTTTCCTTCCTACTGGCCGCCAACAAATCTGGTTTGTTAGTTAAAGTCTGCCACTACGCTAACTAGCCTCATCACTCTGGTCTTTACTGTATCTCAGCATGTTCCTACTGCCTGCCATTCTGTATCGAGCCCTAGATTCTTATTATGTTGATTTGTATTCATGATAATGATTCTGTTTACTTATATTTATATGCATTGATTTATATGTGTGTTAATATATAGTAATTGATTCTAGTGTATCCTACGACGCTAGGACAGAATTGAACAAATAAGTAGAAGAGGCAAGCAACGTACATTATCACAGAACTCAACCCGTAGCCGAGCCTTATTATTGGGCATCGATCCAACAAACCTCAATCGTTAGTTAATTGAACTCAGCTGTCCAAGTCATAAAGCTACTACTAGCTCTTAGCCCGATCTTCCCAGCTTTGATTCTTGCTTCGCAGTTCGGGCCTGTCTCTCTGGATTTGGATTCTACCATTCCCGGACCTACGTCTTGCTTTGTTAGCTTCCCTTACTTGCTTTTAGTCTATCTTTTCTCGAACCAGATTGACTTTCGCCAATACCAATATGAAAGAGGCAATTAAGAGACTAGTTTGTTAGCGTACGAGACCGGACAAGTAACTAAAGACATAATTCCACTCAAAAGAGATAATGGAACTGGGCCCAGCCCCTTACTATTGATATACTAATCCAAAATCTGGCTTTACCGTCTCTAGGCTTACTGCCCGGATCTAACATATGGATTTGGTATCGGCGGTTCCATTCTACCTAGTTATAGTGAAATTCTTTGCATCATCTTTTCTTATTATATTATCAGTAGCTCAGCTCAATTCTAATAAGTACTTTTAGATTCTTCCAGGTATTAGTAAGCTTGTTTGCTTCTCAAGGTTATAGGCAGGAAAGTAATACTCTAGCTCGTTAAGGGGCAGCCGCTACACTAGTTCTCTTTCTCACTTAACACAGGTAAAAAAAGCAGAAAGAAAACACTCTTTTGGGTCTCTTCCCGTATGCACTGGATCATATCTCACTTCTTTATTTCACTAGTGTTGAGAGCGCTTGACTGTGTACTATGCCCTTATTCTTATACTATGGAGCTTATACTATGGAGCTTCCGCTATTGAGTTTGGTTCTATGTTCTACTAACCATGTCCTGTATTCACGATATACGTCTGATACGGCGCCTAGAGATATAACTTCTATTAATATATGGCTGTTACTTATGTGTTTCGTTCCTGTTCGACTTGTCCCTACTACTAATAAGTTTCATCCTGATGCTTACTCCTATTAGTCTACTACTGGTGCTTACTCCTATTATACGATGTGCTATGTCATACACATATTCTTATTCCCTTTTGAGTATAGATGCACTGGCAATGTAGTATTAGGGCCTGCTTTCTTATACGATGGAGTTTGATTCTGATAAAGTAGCAGTTTTGTTCCAACTTCTTTCTTCAATTACTAGTTGCTAGTTTGATTCTAATACCGATACCACTCGGTTTAATCTAATACCGATACCACTTGGGTGAAGTCCCGGTTTCCAGTCTATTAATAACTAGCTTCACTCTTTGACTGACTTATGAAATTCCTTGTTACTGCTTGAAGCCTACTACTACTTATTTGTTTAGTTCCGGATCTCTGTCCCCCGGTCCGAGTTCCTAGGCTCGAGTTCCATTCTCAAAGTTAGGGTTCGTTCCTGTGCTATGGAGTTCCGTTCGCTTTATTGGGGAGAAAACCCATTCTTTGACTATCCATACTCATTGTGATGCTAGTGGATTGAGTGCTGGTGCTCACTAAACTAAGTATGATAATAACCTATAGATCATACCAATACATGACTATTGATCATACCAATATTACTATTCATCTTATGTTGTTCACTATTCATCTTATGTTGTTCGTTATATAAGGTTAAAGGGACGTAGCCTAAGAGTGCTGCTAAGGAGTTTCGGACTAACCACCGGATCTGGTGAACAAGACCTTTAACGAGGAGTTGAGGCCTACACAGCTACCCAAGTAATTAAGACAAGAGTATCAGAGTAAACCTCGTACATAGGCATGTAAGGCAGAGGAGGCATAGGATAGGGTTTAGACCTAGGCTGAGTAATAGTGCTTAAAATCAAAACAAAGGGATATAGACTAAGGTAAAGTAAAGCAAGGTGATTATAGGAGTAGTGAAGTTGGAAAGTAAGGTGCTAAGAGCCTCTATTTTGAGTAGTAAAAGAATCAGAAATGGGGGCTTTGTCCTTAAAGCAAGGTAGGTAAAGCTCATAGGTCAGCGGGGTTCGAGGTAGTTGATACAGTTTAAGTGCCCAAGGTATAAGAACAATAGCTAGTAGGGCAAGGGTGGATTTTAGTAGTTAAAGAAGGAGTTCTGAGTTTGGTTCTCATAAATATGTTAGTTTCATGGTGTAATCAGAATCAAAGGAAGTGGTAGTAGGTTGAAACCAAGTAAAGACGCCAAGCTACAGAGCTGGAACTGGTGATTCCGCTGCTTCCTTTCGAGAAAGAGCACTCAAACGCAAAGCGCCAAGTAACTACGACCACCCGCCTATGATCTAGGAATTGAAACAACTCCATTCTCTTCCCCAAAGCCCGGCCTTCTAGTAATTCGCTACGAACACATAGCTCGACTTCCCTTTTGCCTCTCTAAGACAACCAACCTCTGGCGCAACGGCTAACTCAACTTCATTTACAGCCGACTCTCCTGACTTTCGCCTTCTGACTTCAACGCTACATGGGCTATCCGAAACTCCCAACACAGACTAAGATCGATGGCTATCTGAACTCACTCTACCTTCCTAGCATCCGACCTATCCTTTCTGTGAAGAAACACTTGCTTGATACCCTAACTCTTCTTTCGCCCGACCTCTCCTTTACTTCCCTTAAGAATAGAGTTTACTTGCAGCTTCTCCGCATTAAGAGATAGAACTAGATAAGAGCTTTGTATAGAAATAAAGTAACTGGAAGAGGGGAAGTTGAAAAGTCTTAATTCCACTCCAAAGCCACCCTACCCACCTGTAGACAAAGTCAGTAACTGGGCACTCCACTCCAAGCCACCCTACCTGTATACAAAGTCAGCATCAAGTGATAAGGAAGCAGCAAGATATGGGGAAGGGTAAAGTGTATTGTTCGGGGAATAAAACACAAAGTAGGAGTTTTTGCAGGGTATTGACTGCTTTCTATGCTATGTGATCTAGATGGAAATTCTCTTCTTTCGAATGCTGTTTCACTCGCTAACTCATAACTCAACTCACACCTCCTAACCAGCTCCGCCTGCTACTCCAATAGATTAGCTTTTTATGAAGATCCTTCTTATGCTTCTACTTGAACCTTGACTGAAACACTCGCTCGCACCGCCCTCACTCCACTACAAGGTGCTCCAACGGGACAATCAGGCAATTAATAACTGGTCAAGTAGAAAGTTTTTGATGAGTTTCATCTTAGAGATCATATAAGCTGTTAAGTATCCCGGGCGAAAGGAAGGGTTGTGCTAAGTACTGTGATAGAGTTCCAGCAAGCAGGAGAACATACTGTATCCGGAGTAGGAAATAGGGATTAGTAAGCGGGAGTAGATGAGCATTAAGTTGAAGGCCTTTACTATGAATTTGGAAGAATAAAGTACTTGCTTTTTCAGCGGGAAGTAGTTAGTTCAAGTTTCATCCTTTCAAGAATAATAGACTGAGGTGCGAGAATCAGAGGAGGAGGCTAAGGCGCTTATCGGCTGTTTTATGGTAGTTGTTACTCGTATCTAAATCAGGTGCTCAAGCCAACTACTCTACAAATACAGGACTCAAATACCGGCTAAATAAGGACTCGTTTATAACTAATACAAACTCTGAAGAGGTCAGCTTCACTTCAAGTTGACTCTCTTGTCGGTTCAGCAATCGAAGTTCTAGTTTTCAGTGTTGGCTTAGAAGCGGGAGGGAAAGAAAGTTACGTTCGAGTTATAAGAGAGAAAAGATCTTCTGTGCTAAAAAGATTCCTGCTTGACTCGGCTCTAAGCTTTTGAGTTCAAATGACTCGTTGAGTTCACTCTGCTAAAGGGAAAGTTGTTGACAGTGAAAGTGAAGCTCTAAAGTCATAATTTCGATAAGTCACATTTGGTATATAAGAAAGTCAAGAACTAGGCTAACTGAACTCTACTCGTATTCAGGCAGGACAGATGCTTCAGCTAATGAGGTGCGAGTTAAGTAAACAAGAGAAGAATCAGTGTTTGGTGTTTGCTACTCTGGAAGAAGAGGTGAAGTCGCTAGCTGCCCTAGGTGGTGGAGTTGGGGAAATAAGATCTTTGCGTCTCTTTTTCACGGGCAAGACAAAACCTTCTCTAATTGCTTTGCTACCGTCACTACTAACTCAAGGGACCGGTGCTTACTTGTCCATTGCCCACCTCTTCGGTGTTGCCTTATTGTAAACCTTGCCCACCTTAGTAGCGGTAAGGGAGTAGTAGAACCCCTTGAAGTTAAAGGTAAAGTCTCGTTGTTTATACTAATTTCATAGGCGGAGGAGAGGCTAGAGTGTTGAGTAAGCCCACAGATTCCCCGCTGCCCACGCATTCCCACTACTAGTTAGTAAGCCTACCGATTCCCCAATGTAAGAATGGAGCCCTGTAGTAAAAGAATTAATATAGTTACCGCTATTCTTCATCTAGTCCTGTTTAACCAGTAGAGTAGTCAAAAGTACAGAGGCATTAGGTCGGCAGCCAATCAGAATGAAGTTATGAGAGCGGAGGCAAGGTCAGAAGGAGAATGGAGCTCCCTAAGATCAGACTGAAACAAGTGCCAATCAGACTCCAACTCTGTAGTTACAGGCTAAGACAACTACTATCGAGAATCAAACCGGGTAGACTCAGAATGAAAGTCGTCCTGTTTCATATGTATTTGTAGTATTAGTGGACTACGGTAGAGGATAAGAGCCCTTATATTAAGTCCCTTATAGTAAGTTGCAGAAGCACTAACTGAGTTCAAAAGCAAGTCCTGAGTGAATCTATATTAGAGATGAGTGAAACTAGTGGATGCACTCTCTTTGGAGCAAGTAGTAGAGGCCAAGCAACGGGATGAGCAACGATAGTTGCGAATGCTGAGTAAGACGTTGTGCGAGTTATAAACAGTTATAAACAAGTCCTTAGTTCGGCGGCAGCAGCAATAATAGATATTACTAGCTATAACCAAGTCCTGTGCTCGTGAGCCAGAGGAGAATAGTCCAGAGCAATAACTGTATTAGTGGCCCTTAGATTCCGTTGGGGAGTATAGAGCTGTACCGAAGTCAATCCGGATTCAGAAAGGCTTCCCGGTTTTTGAACTTACTTGTTGCATTGGTTGACTTACTAGTTCAATTCAGTTACTCGGGTATGGGTGGGCCAGGTAATAAAGGTTGCCAGCTCTAAGTCTTGCGCTTGCTAAAAGGTATGAGTGAAATTAGTAGACAGAAACCTATTGCTGAATAATGGTAATATGAGAAACACTACTGAAGCTATGGAGTGGAAATAAAGAATAGTAGCCGGAGCCAGTTAAGGTAATAAGAAAGTATAGGCTTTGATGCAGTAGTTAGTAGAGGGCTAGGTATTTATACGTTCCTTAGCAACCCGGGAAACTCCCTTCTAAAAGTAAGGAGCAACCAAGCAAACCTTAGCAACGTAGCCGAAAAGAACCACTGTCATTCTATTCCATAAGTGAACACTAGTTAGTTCATCCCAAGATGCAGCAGTTATTCTTTAGAAAGATAGAATCAATAGAAAGTAGAAAGATAGAATCAATAGAAAGTGATTTCCGCTACAGTGTCGGTACTGAGTCAAGGGAACTCGCAGATATATAAGTGGCACAGGCCTTGGTAATAACAAACAAGATATGTAGAGGCCCTTATTGTAAGTTGGGGAATGTAGCTGCTTTAAGACTTCTACTGACTAGCTGCCCCCTGGCTCTTATTCTTGGACTCCCGGGTTTCATTCTGCCTAGCACTTGTTTAAGTCTGGTTGGGGTAGTAGTAGAGCCTGCCATTACCTGGTAGTTAATAGCTTGATTCTTCCTTTCCTACCGCTGAGTGGAATCCCTTGTTTGATCTGGAATCCTTAATAATAACGGATAGAATTATCAACTGTTTTTCCCTTCCTAACAAGTATAGAAAAGATATAGAAAAATGCCAGAAACATCTATTGTAATAACTTATACATAACTATTTATTTGCTGCCGCGTAACGTTAGTAGTTACTTGGCTCTACTTTTTTTGTGATTTTAGAAATTGATTCATTTGATTCCAATATTGGTGTCTTGGCTCTGACCTTAACCCATGCTTCCAGTCCTTTCTGACCCGACCCGAACTAAACTATGGCTCTGTACTCTGGACTAGCTTGACTACCTCGACTCTTGAACCTACCTATCCTCTTCTCTTGCTCCAAAGAAGCTCTTAACTACTCTACAACTACAGGCTCGGCTCCGTCTTATCCTCTAACTCTGGCAACAGATACTTAATCCAATCTTAATAGCTTAGCGCCCTACCTATCCTCTGGACTAGCTTGACTACCTCGACTCACCAGACTTAAGAACCAGATCAGTGCAGGAACCACAAAGTCAGTAAACCAGATCAGTGCAGGAACCAAACCCCGGCCCCAAGAGTAAGAGCACCCCCAAGAGATTATGTCTGTCTCTCGAGTCTCGCCAACATCACCGAGAACCACTTGTTGCTGACTCTATATATTGTTGCTTACTCTATATTTGATTCAGCTCTTTCTGATGGTCCAGCTTCCGCATTTGATCTGGTCTGGTATACTTTTTCCTTTCTACTTTACTTCCAGAGTATGTATGCTTGGCTTAACCTTTACTTCCAGAGTATGTATGCTGCCACCTCTCCTCTGGCAACTATTAACTGTTTTCGGTATACCTGATTTGTTTCTTTCTCTCTTTGTCTTTTACGTAGTGACTTGGCCCGGTATTTAATATAACAACTGAGTTAAGCAATGAGAAAAGGAAGCAAGTAGTAAAAGGTAGAGGAAATATTCCCCATTAAGCGCTCTTCTAGTTCATTTATTCTTAATCAAATAGACCCTTGCCTTGCCCTTATATACAAGCTCTACCTTCAAGCTGTGTGGGGTTACTGAAATTCCATTCTTTTCTTAAAGCTCCTCTTTCTTCCTTTTGACTTTAGTTAACAACTTGATTTACCGCCTTACCCTTACTTAAAGTAATCATCAGTGTTTAGTAACTTTGCTTCTATCAAATTAGATTGAATAAACAAGCAAGCTCCCGAAGAATCCGTTCGAGGTCCAGTAGAAAATGGAGTGGAAGTGAAAAGAACAGGTGAGGTGCTAAGAGCCTTTCCATTTACACAAATCTATACTCATTGCTCGATAACAAGCTTAGGCAGAAGAACAACCTGTTCTAGCTCTAGGACTAGTAGAAGAAACAGTTGGAAGAGCAGGATCAGGGAAGTATGCAGCAAATGGTTCTGTTTTCGGGAGATAGAGAACCCGAAGGCAAAGCAAACAATAAAGAAGTTAGAACTTGTTATTACCGAGTCCACAATGGAAAATAAACGAAACTGTCTCTTAGAATATATTAGTTGGTTGCCATTACCGAGTCCTTTCTTCTTGGAAAACTGCTATGAGCCAAGCTTTGTATAGACTTACTGCTACTCTGATCATATGATGCAAGCGAGTGATTACTGCTCTACCTAAACTCACATTCTCCGTTTCATCTGTTATCCTTTCCAAAAGATCAATCATTCATTTAGTAGGGGACAAGCTACTTAGGCGTTGCTTGGCCCTTGCTTTAGTTCAACCTCTTCTATTCTTGTATTGAAACCTCGCAGTCCCATGATTTAGTAAGACTCCCCTCGTTCACGAAGACATCAGAGATAATAACTCATAAGAAATTGACTATGTGTTGTTCTGTATTGCAGTTGTTTTTGTTGTTCCTGACACGCCTATGTTCCTGTTTCCGTATTATTTGTAGTTGTTGCTTAGTGGCCTTAACTCATTAGTAGCAGAATTACCTATCAGACTAGGTGATCAGAAGCCAACTCAATTAGTAGAAGAATGAAGACAGCGCTTCGTCTTGCCACGCTCTCAAGTAGCAAATAAGGAACTAAAACCCAGTAGTAGAAGAATGGGCAAGCGGAGGGGACAACACAACACAGAGCTCAACTCCAAGTTCAAAGAAGTGGGAATGAAACTAACTAATAAAAGAATCAAGCCCAAGGAGAAAGAATCAACATCACTACTCAAAAAACAGACTGCTGCTACTTACTATAAAGCTGCCTGCCCTTCCTACCTATCCGACCTATCAGGTTTGCTCTACTACCTATGATTCTAACTATCCTTGTTATTAGCCTGTCCGGACTTACCTGTATTCTTCAACTAATTACTTCGAACCTTGCTTTTCAACTTCTCGTTATGGGTAGCTTAGCCCTCCTTTCCTTTATCTTATTCTTCAATTGATTACTTTAGTTCTGCATTACTATACACTGGACTAGGCCTGCTACTAACATAACATTACTTAGTTAAGAAGTGAGCCTGGTCCTGACTTTAGATTATTCTTATATCTATTACTTCAATGACCATATGAGTTACCCTACAATAAAGAAAAGCCTGCATACCCTTGCTCTCATTCTACACCTAGTGCTTTTCCTATTTTCTCTTTTGAGAATCCAGAAATATTGAACTCATCTTCTTTCTCTTGGCACACCACTGATAGAATTATGTCAAGTCGACCAGAAGGAAACTAGATACGAGACCCTTCCCTTACACGAGCAATATAGTAAGAGAGCGTCGTAGGCCCAGGTCCAGTCCTGGTTAAGAGAGATATTGCATTCCTGCGTGTTTTCTATGATAGATAGCTGCCCTGTACAAGTCCCTTCTTCGACCATCAAGATGTTAGGAATCAATTAACAATTCATTGAACCCCACTGGACCATACCACTACTAATACAGAATTCCAATCTAACAAGAACAGGAGCAGTAGTAACTATTGAATACCTGAACTCGGCTCTCAACTCGCCAACTACAGGCTCTCCTCTGGCTACCCGGCATCAGGCTCGGAAGCATGGGTTGGTGTCTGGGATTTACTGGTTGAAGGCTGTTACCCCAAAGAATCTGTTTTATTGGGAGAGGAAACTGTTTCAATAGCAAGATCAGAGGGATAGTTTACTTAGGTAAGAGTTCGGGTCGGGGCAGAAAGGAGAATCAATATGGTATAACTCTTTATAAGCAAGTCCTGTGTTCGGGAGCTATGGAAGGTAAGGCTAGAAAGCGGGGGTGTATGTTGAGAATGTAGCTTAGTCATTGGTGAGCTAGTCGTGGGGCTTGTTCGGAGGGATAGAATTCCACCACTGCTGCTGGGTAGCTAGGGTATCTGTCTTCAACCGGTGCTCCTCGGACTGATGCTGGTGGTATCGATTCTCTTTAGCAGTCGTCCTATATATAGAGATTCTAAATGAACCGCCAAGACACTCACTGATTCCACTCGAACAGGGGCAGCGGACTTCACTCCTTCTTCCTTACCTAGCTTTCCTACTTCTGAGTTTGTCTATGACTTTCCCACCTTGGACTAGACCACTCCACTTCTTCCCCTTTGCCAGAACAGACGCACACAGGTTGACTCTGGAAACGAGCACTCAAGGAGACTCCCCTGGCTAGGCAAGGGAACCAGAAAGCTCCGTGTGGAATCCTATTTTTCTTATTTGATTATAAAGAAAGAAAGTCGACATCGAGACGTTACTCGCCCTCTTTTAGATTCTCCGCCCCTACACGCCTAGCAACTAAAGCAAGATAGATCAGATCAGCCCTCTCGTTAACAGGAACAAGTATTACGCGCATTTCTTTTCTTTAGACCGGGTATCAGTCTGAGTACCAATACAGAGCATCTGACCTACCCCGATCCCTTCCTAGGCAATAGGAACGAACCCCGACCCTACTTATTTAGTTTGAGCATGAGCACCCGAGCCTAGTCACTGAAGTAAACAAGTCAGTCCACCACCCTAACCTGAACTACCGGTCTTAAACTCTCCCTTTCTACTCTCACCTGGACTACCGGGGTTTCATAAATTGATCTGTCTCTCGGAGCCATCTAGCAGGGGCCAAGTAACTACTAATGTGTAGCGGCTGTCCCTTCCGGTTTCCTATATGAGGAAAGTGCAAATTATCATCTATTTTTTCCTTCCTAATGTATACTGAGTTTGTATCGAAAAAAGATGAGTAGTTTTCTAGACCTGAACAGCGGCCCTGCCGTTCCTATAGCTCGCTACCGCGCCTAGATCGGCTTGGTCATTAGCAGTGTCTTGGCTGAATTTGATCATTTCTTGGATTACAATACCCTAGCCCGACCCCAGTAATAGAATGAGTAGTTGAGGTCACCACCCGGCACAAGTATTTCCTACCTAACAAGTATTTCCTACCTACCCTACCCTAAAAGATGGTACTCTCTGGAACTCCCCGAGCCTAACAAGCAAGTCATTCCACCAGCCCTACCCGGAGACAAAGTCAGTGAGCTGCTCGCAACAAGTCAAGTTTTTGGCAAGAAGATCCTCTGCGCTCTTCTCTTAATTGAGAAAATGAGGCTTGAAGCACCCGAACACAGGAACTGTTATAACCGCCAAGCTACAACTACTGGACTTTAACCCTCAACTATACTTGCTGTAAACTTTACCTCTGTTCTTCTCCTATAACTCCGGCTCTCATCTCTGTGAACTCAAGCTCTTTTCTATACCTATGGGTAGCTGGCAACTCAACCTCTTCTATTGCTCTCATCTAATCGCTCCTCTCCTAAACTCTTCCCTGTCAACTGCTTCATCGCTAACACCCGGGGGCAACTACTACAAAGGCAAAGAGACAAACAGACAGCTTTGAAGTAGGGGCAAGCAACGTAGCTGCAACTACGCCCTGTTTTATAGGCTTAAAAGGAATGATTTCGCATCGCCAAGATGTTTTGAATGTCATTTCCCATCAAACCCCATAAGTGACCAAGCAACTACTAATGTTGCGCGGTAGGGAGCTAAAACTAGTGCATTTCTTCCTATCATCTTTACCCTCTGGCTCTGTCAACTAATTCTGATTTCTGAACTTAACTTCAAGTCCACCAAGGAACTGCTAATGTGTAGCGGTAGCGAGCTAAAAACGGGAGCTACACTTAGTATATAGTCCAAGTTTTGTCCTGTACCACTTATATATCTGCCACTCTACCACTTAGGGCTTCAAAGCTAGATCCTTATCCGCCAAGCTACGTATACAAAGGCAAAGAAAATCATAAATATGTTCTAATGATAATAAATATGTTCTAATGAATTATGACAATTCCTGTTTAGGCCTGCGGGAGCTCCTTCTCCTTGTCGTTGAGTTCTGTTATTGGCAGTTGGGCCAAAGTCAACTTCTTGTGTCGGTGCTGTAGCTCAAAGTCGTTTAGTTCGGGTCGATAACACCCCTGAACAGGAAGAGAAACAAGGTATTCTATCTAATGTCAGTGAAACAATAACTTCTCTCGAAGACAACACTAGAACTAGGCGAACAGAACTATACTAGGGCTTTTGGAACTCTATCACAAGGGGCTACTACAGCATCAACACAATCACCTACTTAAACGAAAACAACCCTTTCTTAACCGACAACCGACTTACTATAAGGAAGAGCAGCCCTGCCGCGCAACTAACTATGTTGCTTGGCCCTTTCCATACATACTTACTAATTTCCCCGACCCTAACAAGTAAGTCAACTACCCTCGCATCAAAGCCGATACTTTATTCTCTTCTTGACGACCCGACCTCCAGTGTTAACGTCTACCTCGATTCTTGTTCTTCTCACTCTCTTCTGGCAACTGACAACAAATCATTTTGAAACGTCAACTTAGCCTCCAACTCTGCCCCGACCTCTAGTAACGTTAGAGTGGAAAGAGCAGAAGCCGGAAGTACTGAATGCGAAAGGGGAGTTCTTGTGCTCGTTAAGTCGGAGACAACGAAATAAAGGATCTGAAACTCATTACTAATTCTTATAGGAGCGGTACCTATGCTATATTAATATGAATTCTTAAAGGACGGGTGGATATTCAGTCCCTGCCCCTGAACTGTCTCTTTGAACTCTGTCTTGTCTACTTGCCTGATAGCGACCAAGGGGAACTCCTGCCGCGTAACATTAGCCCACTGCCGCGGCACATTAGCAGTGCCTTGGCGGCCGGTATTTTGGATAGCAATTCCAGAGGATAGGTCGGCTTTGTAAGCTATGAAAGTCTAGTTCTTGCCCCTTCAAGTAGTGCTCCAGTTTCATATGTATTTGTAGACATCGGAGAGGTGGGCCCTTATTGTAAGTTGTTCACACTTATAAGAGTTAGGGTCGGGTCAAGTACTGGCGAGGAAGCGAGGTATCTTCCACTGAGGAATACAGATAAGGTAGTAAAGAGAAGAGATGCAGCTAGATCATAAGCAGTTGATGGAATAGAGTAGAGGCCTTTCCCTTCTCATGAAACACAAGCGCCCGAACTGACCTCTAATCTCATGTTTGAGCACCTGACCCGACAGCAGCTGACCTTGCAGACCTCGACTCAGGCTCATCTCATCTCTTAGATAAGACTTCTGGCTACCCCGGGGCTCCTGCCGCTCTGTGTTCGGTGTTTTGAATGTGAATTCCCATAAGAGGTGTGTAACAGCTGTTCTAGTGCATTTCTTCCTATCATCTTTACCCTATTGCTCTGCTCGGCTCTGTCAACTACTACTGTTATTGCTCATCCACCTCAGACTACTCATACAGATGCAACTGGGGATGAAACAAGGTATTAAATAAGAACTCGAGCAGGACTACCGGTCTGAAGACTAGATAGCTTCTTTCCTTGCCTACCTCGACTCTGGACTAGCTTCAATTACAATAAGGGCCTTATTCTTATTATCTTATTAGTAGATGGTAGTAGTTTCTTGTAGAATCAGTTGGTGTTGGCTAAAGTCCAGGGCAAGTAAAAGTGGAATCCCCTGTCACTTATGGGCTTGCTTGTTTCGATCTGTAAGTAAAGAGTTTCGCCTATTGGACGTGGGTGCCCATTATGGGTGCCGTTTTGCCTAGTAGTGGATAGTTGGTAGCTTGTATGTCTGCTCTGCTTGTTTGCTCTTTCTCGAAAGTAGTCAAGTATGGTTATTACAAATATTCTCAGCATATAAGAATGAGAAACCTATATCAGAATTAGAAACAGTAGGAACAGGTTATTACCAATATTCCTAGAACTCCCCAGATTCCGTTTCTTCTAGCTTCGAGTGAAATTATGTATTTGTTGTATTAGTGGCCCTTATATGAAGTTGGTATCGCAGCCATAGGTAAGTAAGAGGCATAGGATATCAGAGTTGCGGGATGTAGGATAAGAGGTATACCTCATGAAGTGAATAGTTGACAGAGGAGCGGGGTCTCATGCTGGGCTTGTTTCAAGTAGTAGTCCATTTTCATCTGTATTAGTTGTGACCATAGGAGTAGCTGGCCAAGTCACTGAAGTTGACAAGTAGTGATCTGGTCCTGTTGAGAGGTCGGGTAGGCTTGCTGGGTGTTAGATTAGAGATGAGAAAGCTGCTTCTGATCTTGGGTGTTGTTAGAGATGATAGAGAAAGTCAGTAAAGTAGATTTCTGTTCTTGTGTCGGGTAGGGGAAGGGGAGTTCAGGCTAGAGAGGTCGGGTGCCAGTACTGTAGTATACGCTTGTCTCCTCTCTTTATTATGTAGTTAATTCCTTTCTTTGCCTTTGTAGTAGTTGATTGAGTTAGATGAGCCAGAGTCAAGGTAGGCGTTAACACTAGAGGTGGGGTTCGCTAGTGGGCAAGCGAGTAGGTTCTTTCTAAAGAATAGAGTTTGAGAGTATACTTAACACCTTAGGAATTGAGAAACAAAGCCGAAAAGGCCAAGGAACTACTAATGTTCCGCGGCAGCAGGTAACAGTTATTACGAAGTTATTACAAAAGATGTGTTTGTCTTTCCCGTCTACTAACACACTACACAAACAGTAGGGGAAAACAGCGGAGAACTTAGAATCTCTATATATAGATATAGGAAAACACGAGTAACACAAGAGCAGGCAATTGATTGAGTCGACAACACCACCGCTTGCTGATGATCCTAGAACCAGAACGGGACTTTCTCCTTGACCCATTAACGGAAGGGCTGGACTACTACTACCAGGGGAAAGCATCTACTTCCGAATTGTAACGCGAGGAAAGGAAGCTAGTAGGAGAGGAAGTTAGTCAAGTAATCAATAACAGAGGCCCTTATAGTCAGTTAAGGAAAGAAACTCAATCAGCAGGAGCTAGCGAAGGCCTAGTATCTCATTCGGGAAGGGAGTTCATCACTAGGGAGTCGGAAACATAAGGTAGTTGCTTGGCTGATAGCCATTAGTATAGGCTCCTCTAGTAAGTTAGTGACTTTCCTACTTACTTGTTGAATTATTTCACGGAGCTTCTTTCGACTTAATATAAGGGAAACTAACCTATCCTTGCTTTCTCACTGGACTTGGAGGAGGACTTACTTAACCTACCTTAAAGTATCATTGGTATAGTCTCTCTTCGGGGAAGCCTTACTGAGTAGGGGCTTACTCTCTAGGGAATAGTTGCAAGAGTGAAAAGAAAGAGCATAAGTGGAAGTCGAGGTAGAGCCATTACTAGATCATCGGGGAAGCCTTACTAAGTAGCGGGAAGGGCCAAGCAACTTCTACAAAAGGCCAAGCAACTACTACTGACCAAGGCCTACCACCTTAACTGGTTCTCTTGCCGGATCCTACCTATAATAAGTGCCCGACCCGACCTCTCGACTTCTAGAAACCCGACCTATCTACTTGAAGTGAAGCACCGAACCAGCCTCTCCTCTTACCTGGCTACTAGCCAATCTCTCTCCTCTGTAAACTAAGTAAGTAAACCTACCCGCAAAGTCAGTAAACAAGTCATTCAACAAGCCCTGCATGCAAGGGTCGAAAGCCTAGAACAACTACTCGGTACCCTGCCTTACTTTAGCCTAGAACAACTACTCGGTTAAGCCTTTCACTCAAGGGACAATACACTACTACAAAGGCATTAACCTGGTATTGAACTATCTCCTGGTATTGAAGTTTTGAATTGCATAGAAAAAACATCATAGAAGTGGATCGATCTATTAGCTAAAACCACCTCACTGCCTTTTTGATCGGTAAAACGCCAAATGCTCATCAAAAGTAGGTACTTCATTCAGTAGGGAATTTCCCAATGCTAGTGATAGTTCTAGGTCAAGGTAAAGTTTCATCAATATTTGTTTACAGAGGGGAGGTGGGCAAGAAAAAGGAGTTCATTACTAGGGATATCCGGAGTGGAAGACCCTTCCCTTATGATTAGTATCTTAGAAGCAGGACCCTTACTAATAATTTAGAGTACACGCTATTCCGATAACGAATACCCCATTTGATAGGCAAAAAAGCAATTGAAAGCGGGTTTTCTCTCTTCCTAGGGCATTTCCCATAAAACAGAATAAGTGCACAGTGCAGTTCGAGTTCATATTACACCGCACCGGTAAGTCACTTATCATTACTAGCGGCAGTTTCGCTATGTTTCCCCCCGCATCTAGTATAAGGTGTAGTAGTTCTGGGTGGATCTACGATAAAGAAGCTGGGTTAGTTACCTATCGCTCTTAACAAGACTAAGGAAAGACAGAAATCAAGAAATCAATAAATATATTCTAAAGAAAGAAATCAAGAAATCAATTGAACTCCTGCTCTGGTAGGCATGAAAAGGAAAAGAGATGATCTTAACCTTCTGTATAGTATTCGACTCGGGATTAAACTAGTCGTTGCTTGGCCCGAGCATCAGCCCGACGATACCCCTTAGCTTCAGTCTGAGAGGCAATGGTTAGAGACCTTAGACCTTAGTAGCCATCCCATACTAGTAATACCTAGCACATCAGCCTTAGTACCTTTGCTTTAAGCCTGAGTCCCACTAGCTCCACTCCTGACCTATGGCTCATCTACCGGAAGTCAACTAATCACTCTAGTTCGTTTTCGACTTGAATTATTACTTTCCCCCCAGCGGGTTGAAATCTTTGGACAGGCAGGGCCGCTCTCGCTCGGGCATGTCTTTCCTTTCAGTAGGCCTACCTTTCCTTGTTTTAATATCTGACTTCTAAGTGCAAATCTATACTATCAGACCGAACACCGAGGGCACATACTACACTGCCTTTACTCGATCTCATTCTCGCTATCCTTTACTGAAGTCTGTCTCTCTCCTCTCGTTATGCCGCGACTTCCTTACATTCTTTTATGCCCAAGTGCGAGGCTTCCACTGGTTAGTATATAGAATCGGTTATGTCATGAATAGCCTATATAGTATGGTATGGTCCGGGGAGTCTGGTATGCTCCGGTGCATTTACAGAATTCAAATATACAAAAAGAAAGAACGGTCGGTGTGGGAACTATATAAGAATGAAGTTTGATGTGTATTTTCAGAATTCCCTGAGTGAGCCCGGAAAGGGAGGTGTTTTAACAAGAAAGAGGGAAACCCATTAGTAAGTTGTCTTGTTAGGAGCTATACTTTTGATGTATATTAGGCTGTTTGTGCCGATGTATTGGTTGCTCATTGGTTTAACTACTCCTTCTTCCGTGTACCTACTCATGGGCTACCCATTGGTGTATTGGTTTACTGCATGAGTGATAATAATAATAAGTAATTGGACTAGCGCTAACAATAAGCAAACTACCCTATAATAAAGTCACTAACTACTATGGGAATCAAACAACGATTGATGAAACTTCGATTCTTTAAGCTACTGATCTAGAGCCTTACTCGTCGGGGAGTCAACTCGGCTTCGGCTTCTTAATAAGATCAAACTCGAACAGGACAACTACTACTGGACTAACACCCGAACCCACTTCTTTACTTATAGCTTCAAAGCCTCTCCTCTGACTCTTTGAACTAAGGCTTTCAGCACCTTTCCTTTCCTTTACCTTTCAAGCTTACTTTACTCTTTCCTATTACTCTATTCTTGTTGGCTTTCTTATGTAGGATCAAGTTTGGATATCACCTCTTTTCTCATGCCCACTACTGGGTTAAGTAGAAAGTCCGTAAGAAATAAGATGCTTTACCTGAATGACATTCCTTATCTCTCGGCCAAAGGTGGTGCCAGGGTTTGGGATGCCCTCACTTCCTCTCCTACTCCGGAACTATCACCGGGCGCTTGGATATACATTCCTTGCTTCTATGACCGTGAAAACATATACGAAGACAGTTAAGCTCCAAAAAACAGGACTTGTAATGAAAAGAGTGGAGCGGCCCTGCCGCGCAACGTTAGTAGTTGCTTGGCCTATTGCGGGTCAGATGGCAAGGAAAAAGGCTAAACCGAGTTTCCTCTTTGAAAGAAATCAATCCACCAAGCGACTAGGGGCAGGGTTAAGGGAATAAAGTACTGGCTTATATATAAGCCTTAAGGGAATGTGCGGGAAGGGCAGAAAGATCAGACTTAGTTTCAATAGAAGGGAAAGATCTGACTTAGTGGAAAGAGCCATAGAGGGATAGGGATATCCTAAGTGACTTTCGAGTCTACCAGATCAGATGCTTTTCAATTTCAATCTCATTCTGCAATTAGATGAGATGCTCTAGTCCAGAGGAAAGGTAGGCGCGCTTGGAGCTTCTCAATGGAATTCTTCACTAAAGTTAGATGTTATTGGTTTCATTTCATTCTCCACTGCGGAAGTCAAGTATCCAGGAGTTGGCGCGGAAGCATAAGATGGATATGGATCTTAAGTGGGATAAGGATCTTAAGTGGGATAAGGATCCGGAGAAGAATTCGAAGATGTGGAATTAGATTCAAAAGATGGGTAAGCTGTTTATTGACTTCTTTCTACGCCTGAGCTCACTAACGCCGATGAAGAACAGTAGTTGTTGCTAAGTAGACTTGGCCATCCGTGGTTGCTTGTCGGACTCGGTAACAACAGGTTAACACATATTAATGGAGTTTTGCCCAATTCTGGCTTTTTGAGTAGTAGCTTGGTGGCTTAAACAACGAAAAGGGGTTGGTTGTTACTTCTTGTCTTCTTGTTCGCCCTGTTCCACTTTCAGAATAGTATTGCAGGTCTTACTGCTCGACCTATAACTACTCGATCCGATCTAATTCCTTTGCAGGCTTTGGAGTGTCCTGTTACCAGATTGATCTTCCATACTCGGTATCTAAAATGACGGACTAATCTTTATATGTGAGTAACCATCTAGATGAAATTCCTGGAATGGTTCAATGCTGTTGTTTGATACCTTGGAGCCAGATAAACAAGTACTACGCCTGCTCCACTCTTTCTATTACAATAGATGTATTCTGGAGCCTCACTCGGTCTAGATGTTGCTGTATCAGGGGAGAAGAAGAGACTTATATATACCGGCAAGCGGATAGCTTTACTTTTGGATAAGTGGGGGCGCCAAGCTACTACTACATTTTGGTGTTCGTGAGATAGAAGAGGTAACTAACCATGTGCTCCTTCTGTTCGTATTTAAGATTATTACAGTTCCTGCTCCTAGGTGCGTGGTTTAATTAATTCCACTACAAGAATGGGTTCCACTACAATAATGAGTTCAACTACAAGAGGAGCTAGTTCCACGCCCCTACCACCCCTTTTCGCTTCGTTTAGGTTCAACTCCTCTATAGTGATATGGTTAATGGAAATAACCCCCTTTTTCAATGCATTTTGCCTAAGAGCATTCCCGCTCATCTAACGTTGTAATTAGACGCCCTTTAATCACATATCAGCAGTCGGCGCAGGGCAGCTAGCACCATTGAGGGAAAGGAAGCAACCCTTTAATCACATATCGGAACCAACATATACTAATACTGATTCCATTCCACCTGTACTATACTTATATAAACCCTTTCTCCACCTGTACTATACTTATATAAGCCCTTTCATAGAAGGGACCCTCTCTCTACATTATGATTCTTTACAACCCAATCCCGGAAAGCTGGGTTGGCGCTTCAAGGAGAAAGAATGGAATTTGGCTTTCTTCAGGCAGGGAAAGAATATGACGTGCACATCATCTAAAGTAGGGGACATGATTGAAACAAGTACTGTGGTAAAGCTGTGATAGGACTGAATCTACCCGTTCATCCAATAAAGAGAAGAACCTAAATAGACCCATAGCAGCAATGGGCACAGTTATAGAATCCATTGATTATTTACCGGCCTTTATGACCTTAGGCCTGCTCGATGGAATTAACCATAGCAATTGGCTGGCACAGTTATAGAATATATTGATTATTGCCCGGCTAACGCACTCTCCAAAGCTCTCACCTCTTAGCCTAAAAAAGCGCTCTATTCGCTTAGCCTAAAAAAGCACTATTCGCCGTCTCACTTGAAAACGAAAGCTGTTACCGATCCCTTGATCATATCAAAAAGAGCTATTCGCATTCGCGCCTCACTTGAAAACTAAGGCTGTTACCGATCCCTTGATCATAGTTAGTATATCGAATATAATTGAGCCCCTACTTACTAAATATCAGAATTATTACACCCAATAATAGAGACTAGCTGATTGAGTTCGCCATCGTCCCCATCACTACATTATATCCCGTTACCCTGACTCTAACCATTCTATCCCTTTACCCTGACTCTAACATATGATCTGTGGCCTGATTCACCCACATGGAAAGTGCTTTTTTCGCTTCTTTCACCCTAATCCTTTAATCACATATCTTCACACGAACCCAATACACTAGGAAGAGTTTCCGTCAAGCAAGGAATCCTTACCACACTTACTAGTTCGGATACCGGCGTAGACTGTGATGAATCGAGTGAGCAGTATATTATATGAATATGAAATAGTTAGTTCCTGAACACAGGACTTATTATAACAATTCCTTTCTTTTACAGTTATGTAGTACTCATGTTTCCTCTCATTAGAACATATTTCTGGAGTTCCCTCCGATTCTAGCTTTTGTCACTCCACTTTGTCTACGTAGCTTGTCGTCTTGTCTGGTGGATCGAGTACTAACATAAAAACAAGTCATTCACCAGTGCCTAATCAAACTAAATCCAAAAGCTAACAAGGATGAAATGCAAAAGGAAGGTTCGGAACAATCAATTGAATTCTTTATTCCCGGGGGCCGTTCCCATTCTGCCTTTCCTGTCTATCGGTATGTCCCTCCTTGGTTTTATTCTATATCTTAGAACGAATATTCTTTATTGGAACTGTTATCCATCAAACCGCTATTACTGTATTTGATTCGAAAAATGCCTATAGACCCCCTGGCTCCTCATTCTTTAGCTGCTGATCCGCGTCCTTGTTTTAAGTATGGAACTGCCGCCTTGCATTCCTGTGTATCAGACCTTAGTTGTTAGTTGCAAACTGACCTTCTCGATATCAATTCTGGAGTTTGGGCTTCGACCTGCCTATCCTTGCCTTTCAACTGAAGGGTGCCAATTCGCCGTGTAAACTCAGAACTAGTGCTTTGAACTCTTAAGCTACCGATCTCATACCTGTAGTTGTACCAGAACTGCCCTCCTTTCTTTAATGAATTACCTATCTTTGATTCTTTCACTAAGGGGAAAGGAACGAAAACAGGTATACGAACACAGGACTTGTTTAAAACTAGCGGAGAAAGGAACGAAAACAGGCGGACACAGGACTTGTAACAACTTTAGCCGAGCAAACAGGACTTGGTTCTGATGCTTACTAGTGGAATTCTTATCTTATACTATAGCTGCGGGGAATTTCTACCTGAGTGTTAGGATCGGAGTGGGATCGGAGCTCTTCTGTTCTCTTATATATAAGATATAATGAAAGTGAAATGAAAGTCCTAATTCCGGTAGATGAGCCATAACAGTATTAGTTTACTTTGGTAGATGAGCCATAACTTTCTTTGTTGACAGCAGGGTTGTAGTCCTGTTCGAGTGAGAGTTTCAGACCGGTCCCTTAGTTACGGAAGTAGGGATGCAGTGAAGCAAGGAGAGTTATCAGAGCAATCCAATCCATAGTTCTTAAAGAAGAAAGTATCGGCTTTGAGGCTAGGCAGAAGCACTAACTGAGTGGAGTTCAAAGAGACAGAGTTAGGTTGTTTTAGGGTCAAGAGTACAGAGCCATTGTTGAGGCCGGGTCGGATGCTCAAACATTAGATTAGAGGTTGGGTGCCAGTACTGTAGTATACGCTTGTCTCCTCTCTTTATTATGTAGTTAATTCCTTTCTTTGCCTTTGTAGTAGTTGATTGAGTTAGATGAGCCAGAGTCAAGGTAGGCGTTAACACTAGAGGTGGGGTTCGCTAGTGGGCAAGCGAGTAGGTTCTTTCTAAAGAATAGAGTTTGAGAGTATACTTAACACCTTAGGAATTGAGAAACAAAGGCGAAAACAAAGAGAGATTTATCATGTACCTACTCAGTACAGACACAGTAGAGAAATAGTAGGGGAAATTCTATATTATCTTTATATAGTAAACCAGAAGAAACAGAATTAGGATATAGGTTAGGTTAGAGATAGAAGCAGGAGCTAGATCAGATACTTAATTAAGTACAGGCGAGGAAGCTATAAGTACTAAAGTCTCGGTTGAAGCTGCCCTAAGCCAAAGGAGAAGTCAAAGCAGTAGCTCTAGGTCGAGGCCTCTATAAGAAGTAGGTTCGGTTGTTGGCTTTCACACCGGATTGAACAGTAGGAGTGAGTTCCAAAGTAGAAAGGGCTAGTCGCTTCAGTAAACAGTGAATAGAGATTCGTACCAATGCTTAGTATTTGTAGGAGAGTATTTGAAACTGTTCCCTTATTCTTATTAGTTGACAGAGCCGAGCCTGTAGTTTTAGAGTTGAATCCCAAACAAGTAGTACTGGCTAAGTAGACGAAGCTATCAAAAATCCCGGTAGTAAGGGTAGGGGCTAAGAATTCCAGTAGTAAGGGTAGGGGCTAAGAATTCCACTCAGTAGTAACAGATTGGTAGTCAAAGAATAAAACTCAGTAGTAACAGTAGAGGTGTACTTAGTTGGAGGCTTTGAGGCAGGGTGCTTAGTTAGAGGCTTTTCAACAGGAATGGGAGCCTTGTTTCCGGGGTTTAGTGACAGTGACTAGGCGGGTTCTTGATAAATACTGAGTTGAATCCCTTGTTTCATCAGTAGTAGTGGACAGAGTAGTGAAAGGCTTTACCGAGTCTACGGAATGAATCTCTTTGGGTAGTGAAATCCCCAACCAGTATAGTAGTCGAGCCATAGTTGAGGTCGGAAAGGGAATCAAGATCTTACGTAGTTTCAATTGACAGAGCAAGAGAGGGCAGGGTTGGGAAAACTTGCTTTGTCGTCAACTCGGGCTTCGAATTAGATACAAAGGACAGGTCTTCTTCTCTGGATAAGGTATTTAATGAAACAACTCTATTCTTGTCTCCTGTAAGCTCCTATAGTGCATTTATGACTACAATCTTTATGGTCAAGAGAAGCAAGCGGTATAGTCTAATAGCCTTCTTCAGCCTTACCTTCACCTTAATGGCACATTTATTGAGCATCCTTGATATAAGAAACCCTAAAAGCTGTTGAAATGAATTGACTAGCGGCAGGAGCGGAGCCCAAAACCCAATAATGAATTAGGCGCAACAAGTCCTTTGTTCATGGCTGAAGGGAGAGTTTAGTAGGTTTCGTCAAGTTCAAGTAAAGTAGCAAGCGCTAAGTAGACCAAATCGGATACAGTTGACAGTATTGTTCCAGAAGCCTCATGCCCGGATGAAGCAGCAGATGGAAAGTATCAACTCTATAAGAAGAATAAGCTATAGAAGGATCAGTTTCAAGTGGTGTTGGCGATGAGAGAAGTTATGTTCGACACTTGAATCAATTCTATACCAGGAGGCAATTCCAGTTATTGTTGTTGGAGACGAGTATCCTTCTGTTCGAGTTAAAGTCTTAGACAAGTTGCTACTGCTGACCTCTTACTTGAGAAACCGACAAGCCAAGCAAGCACCCTTCCTCTCTTAAAGGGCACAAAGGTCAAGCCTACCACAACAGAGCTCGGTGTTGGGTCAATTA
>NW_027020616.1:35000-42276 GCF_036884655.1 Musa acuminata AAA Group
CGCGCCCCACCACGTAAGTCCTGTGTTGCCTACGCTTGCGCCCCAAAGCGGTTGCTGACTTTGTACAACTCTGTAGGGCGTGGTAAGGCAAGACTGCCTACGCTTGCTGCTAGCTGGTTTTTCCATCATCCAATCCACATTGAATGAAACTGCTTGAGGATTGAAACCCTTGTTCCGCTCTCGCTCGCCGCTACTAACGGGGTCTCGGTTGATTTTCCTTCCTTTAGCTACTGAGATGTTTCAGTTCGCTAAGTTTGAAAAGTCCAAAGAGCGCAGACTAGCCACGGAGCTTGGATATGGTTTCCCGATCGGAGATCCATGGATCACAGACGCTCTCTCTCCCCATGGCCTTTCGCCTTTGAAAGCGTCCTTCCTTCTCAATGCCCGGGCATCCATCCAATGCATTATTTTCGATAGCTTTAGAATAGAAAGTGGACTTAACACCCATAGAATCTAGATTGAACACAGAAAACACGAACCACCTCTATTCAGTACTTGTGCACCGCTTATGATACAAAAGTGACTTATAATAGAAGTATTGTCTTTAATGATAATGATCTGAGAAAAGTGTGTGCGAAGTTGACTCTGGTACCATGAAATACCTGAGAAAGAAAGGGAGACTTAGATGCCAGGGTAGCGGACTGGAAGGCATTAGTTCCAGTTTGAAGCTTAACCCATAGGAGTGGTAGAGCAGGAAATAAGCCGGCGATAAAGGAGTGGTAGAGCAGGAAATAAGCCTAAGATAAAGGAGCGGTAACGCAGCTAAAGAGCAAGATTGATTACCCAGAGAGTAAGGCTTAAGGTCCTTTTAGTTGAAGTTTGATCCAATGTTAGGGTAGCTGGGTCTGGTGAGATAACTAGTAAGGCTTTGGGACGGTATTGTCAGTTTGCAAACGAGCGAGTAAGGATCAGGTTCAGTAACTATAGCCTGAAAAAAGAAGTGGAGCGGGCCTATAATACAGTAAAGTAAGGTACTAACTCGAGCTACAGGATGAGATAGAGCAGTATCGGTTCTATAGTCAGGAGAGTCAGAATTCTAGAAGGTAGAGGCGGGCTCGGAGGAAGGAGAGGTAGTTTGAAACCTCGGATAGGTAGAATAATAGGTAGTAGAGTAAGCCCGAGCTACAGTAAAGTGAAGTAAGACTAGTGGCTGAGCTAAAGAAAGAGAAACGGGAGTTTTGGTTTGAAACACTAAAGTTCAAGAATGCGGCCGAGGAGTAAAAGCCCCATATCTCTGTAAGTAATCCTCTGCTCTGCTGATGGGGCTCGCGCGAACCTAATTGTTGTGATCCGTTAGCTGTACCATAGGCATTGAAGAGCTCTTTCCACAGGAATGGCATAAGTATATTAAGAAGCATATGAGGCAATGTTTGTTTGCAAATCTGTGGTGTATGATAGTAGGCAAGGACAAGCTAGTAGGGGCGAAAGCAAGGTGCTAAGAGCCTAGGAATCAGAATCCAAATAAGTAATGTCAGTTTTAAAACGAGGAAAGCAAGAGTGGGATCAGTGGTATAAATCCTTGTTATAGGGGTGGGTCTTGTTGGCATTGATTCAAGTATTAGAAGCACCAGTGGAAACCCGAGTTCTTAGTTGCTGTCTTAGAAGCTGCAGTTTGATCCTCTGTTTCGAGTTCAATGATTTTTCATTTGAATCTAATGCTCTTACTGGCGCTACTCTGTATTCTATCCATTAAATACGCTATTCGGAAATCCGTATTCATTCTCTATATTATGAGTCAAAGCCTTAATGCCGCTAGGTCCATTCTGAAAAGCTTTAGTTATCAGCGAGGAGCCGAAGCTTTAACCAAGAGGCAATAAGTATTAAACAAACAAGTCAGGCTTCAATTTCCGGGTGCCAGACTAACCTCTGAGAGGCCTGGGTCAGACTATAAGTCAGGGCAATAAGGCTTGCCATGTTGAATAACTAATAAGCCTCTAACTCGAACTAACAGATGAAGCTAACGAGGGGAAGTTTGAAGCTAGCTAACAATAAGGCTGACAATCGAACATCAGAAGTAGCGGAAGGAGTATAATAAACTCCGCAAACAAGCAAGAATGAAATAAGTAAGTATAAGGCTTCCACTTTCATATCAGAATTCAAATAAGTAGTATAAGTTTTCAACAGTGGGCTAAGGAATGCCAGTAGGGAGTGCCAGAAAAAGAGACAGGATTGGTGGTTTCCGTTTTCGCCAAGTAACGGCCAAGCTACAACTACTATAGAGGTTTAGTTCTTTATCGCCACTTTCCAGCCCCATACCACTACCAAAATGAGTCTTATACAGATATGAGTTATCTTCTGTATTTACTACTCCGTGGGTTATGCCCGATAGTTAGTAATTGAAGAAGAAAAGTGAGCATAGCAAGCCTATTTGTAAGTAGCTCGCTTCTTTTTAGTAGTCACTCAATTCCTGTGCACTAGAGAATCGAACAGTGCCTAATTACTTTAACTCAAAACTAGTACTTACACTAAGGAACCGGAATCTGACTTTATTGCCTTGCCTATGAGCCTGCTACTCCCGTTTTAAGCCCAAGACTACCTTATAGAATTCTCCAACCATCACTTCACTTTAACTACTATCAGTAGAGATGGAACAAGCGCTAACAAGACCTGAGCTAGCAACCGGGAATTCAAATACGAGCTCTAATACTTGAACTAATAACTGGGCTATCAACTGTGCACAACGAGGCTAAAACACTGCACAAAGAAACAAGGAATACAACCAACGACAACAAGTCTGACTTGACTGCATCTCGTTCCGCTACTATGCACACAACTATAAGATTTGGAGTTGTTCTTTTCATTCTCCAACTACTGATACCAAGGCTACCTTTCTTTGCTTTCGTTCTCAATACCTCGTTTATTGGTCTGTTACTAATTACTTCAATCAAGCTCGTAGGCAGGAAAGAAATACAAGTAGGCAGGAAAAGTCTAGATCATTCTTATGTACCTGCTCAGTAGACACACAGTATACAAAAAGCACTATCCAAATCTCTCTTCTTAATATAGGATTACATTTAGGATGCAACTCGACCGAAGTGTTACCGATTCAATCTAAACCCTCATTAGTACACCTCGCCTCAAAGCTTCTTCTGCTTAGGATTTGGATCCATCTTCTAATCCTTCTCCTACTCAAGAGACTCCTTTCAGTGAAAGTAGGCGAAAAGGATTGAGCTATAGCTATCTAAACAAGTGAATTGAGTTGAGTGCACGGTTGCTTTAAGGTAAAGGTTCGACAAGGGTCTATAGGTTCGACTACTTGTTTGAAGTTTGTCATATGGTGAGCTAGATAGTAAGCCTACCAATCAGTAGCTTCAGAATTGAACTCATAAGTCACAGACTAAAGGCATTGGTATCAATTCCCTGATGTAAGGTATCAATTACAGAATTGACCTCAGTAGTCGGAATAACACTAACGCGCTACATTAGTAGTAGCTTGTTGAATCAAACTAGAAACAAGAAACTACTAGCTAAGAATGAAACCGGTGCTATAGCTACACTCGGCGCAGACTAAGAATGCAGCCAGGTCAGGGTTTTTAGCTCGCTACCGTTTAACTCAACTCCTACCGCGGCACGTTAGTAGCAAAAACAACACTGCCGCTACACTTACTATGTTACTTGGCGGTCATTAGTAGTTGCTTGGTGAATCAACCCAGTGCTATAGCTACGTAGACTCAGAACCAACCTAGGTAGTTTCAGAATTCCACTCTACAAGCATAGACTGGAGCTCAGTAGTAACAGGATTCGTTTTCGGGGCGGGAAGCTAGAATGCAACCACTAACAAAAAGAAGCAAACCAGCACTACCTGCTTTCAGTCTTAACCATGTCTCCAAACCTGCCTCTCTTTACTACTCCGAGCCTTCAAGTAGGAATTGCAGAATAGAACTAAGTAGTTTAAGAATGAAGCAAGGAAGTCACAAATCTGTATCAGAATGAACTAGTGGGTAACAGGTACTGGTGCCGGTCGGTGAGCTAGTGGGTATAAGCCTTGTTAGCTAACTTATAGAATTGAACTAAGAGGTATAAAACCTTAACTCCCCACAGAGGCAACTAGAATGACACTACTGAAACTAAGAATGGAATGGAATTGGCACTGAGGAAACTAGAAAGTCGGAATGCAACTAATAAGTAGGAGTGCCTTATAGTAAGTTATTGACACTCACAACTAGTAATTTCAGAATGTCCCTAAGGAGTGGCCAAGCAACGTCTTCCACCCTTGCCCAATACGGAATTTCTTTCTTTCCAACCAAGTACCCGACCTCTCTGGCAACCATCCCTATTAGTACTAGACACTGGCAACAAAACCCTCATTCATATCCTAACTTACCTAGCTATAGCTGAAGAATTCCACTCAGAACTTCCCGCTTCCCTTGATGGTTCCTTCCCTTGACTCTCTATCCTCAGGCTCTTTGGTGACTTCTTTATATAATACCTAGTGAATGTTTACTTCTTTCTATCATACCCAAGCCCAGGTACTAGGTTAGTGACTTATTTCTATCATACCCAAGCCCAGGTACTGGGTTAGTGACTTCTTTCTATCATACCCGAGCCCAGCTCATGATTCTGCTTCAAACTATGTTGCTTCTATCTTTCTCAACATTCTCCTATATGAAGTTCCATTGGGTTTCATATACTGTCTCGGTATAGCGTAAAGATCACTCGTTTATCACCTGTTTTTCATCATCGGAAAGGCTCACTGCCGCGTAACATGAGTAGTTACTTGGCGGCTATTATGCCAATGTTAAGTCTACTCTATTCTTTATAAAGAAACTAATAGCTTCCCTTTCCACTCTAACTACTGTTCCCTTCCCGCACATGATGATTCTTATTCTCGAACTTCCAACTTTCCCTTTAGGCTGTTTAGCATTCAGTCTCTTCTGGAACTCGAATGGCCTGTTCGACTTTCCTTCCCGCTTACCCATACCTCTACCTACAACAACAAAGGTCAAAAGCCAAGCACGCAAAGTCAAAGGTAGCTGCTGGGCCTGGCAATACTTATAGCTTCAGAATGAATTGATTCTTTGGGAGCAAACATCGAAGAAAATAATGGAAGTTGATTCCTGTTCGAGTGTAATCATAGATAGAATCACTGGTTAAGCCTGTATAGTAGACATATTCCATAATTGGAAGTAAACAACACGCCTGCCTATTAAATACTTATTCACAAACTAACTTACACTACTCCCTTTGGACAGTGCCACAATTCTCTTCTGAAGATTGTTTCCTCAGTGCCAGTTCTCTTTCTTACTTAGTTAGCTTTGGAACCAATGACAATTCTTCTATCAATTATTGCTTTAGCTGGCAGCGATGGCTACAGTTTCATTAGAACAGAGACCTTGGACGAGGGTGCAGGCTAAGGTACAGCTGGGCTAGGTTTGGTTTGAAACAAGCAATACAATCAATCATTAGTATACACAGACCAATAAGTGAGTGAAATACACAGAACTCGGCTAAGTAGGAGAATAAATCCGGGGCCAGATTAGCAAACATACTAAACGAACTAGCGAGTAATCAAATAAAGTCGTTAAGGACAGAGAATGAAAGTCGTTAAGGACAGAGAATTCCAGCTAGCTCAATTCATGATATCAAAAACACCCGAGTATATTGTAGAGAAAGGGTCGGTCTTTCTTTATGCCTGAAGTGAGATCAAGGCCGGAGTGCTGTTCTGTTCGATCGACTGAGGAAGACTCGAGTTCTCTTAGTATGTGACATCGAGAAGAATCCATCCTACCTAAAAAGAGCTGTGCTGTGGAGACAGGCTAACGTGCTGTGGAGACAGGCTCACCTATCGACAGGAAAGATTCAATCTGGGGGCAGTAACTCTGGTTAGAATCCCCGTTTTCTTACTTAAAGCATAGGTTCCCCTACTACCTATTTCTCCCCTACTCAGTTGCTCTACTCCGGATGCTTTATCTTCTCTTGAGCTAGTCCTGTGCCCTTAATTAATGCACCTGTTTTCGGCTGACTTTGGCACTCGTTCACTTACCGCTTAACCTCTTCGTTCTAGATACACGATTCTCTAAGACAAACGGATGCAACTGATTGACACCTCGCTTCAAAGCCAGTAATAGCATATGATCCAGAACTGTTACTGGCAATTCTGCTGCAGACAATACTAGAACTCCCCTTTGCGCAGATTATTCCACCGTGAGAAAGATAAGATGAGGATGAAGATATCTAGAAGGTTGTATAGAAACAAAGTCAATACATAGCTTCCCTTTCCCTTTCTGATTCCCCGACAAGAACTCGACTTGCAGAACTGTTTGCTGAAGATCCATCTTATTTACGAAATTATTAACTAGTCTTCTGATCTTACTGCAACAGCCAATAACCTCTCTACGCAACGACAAGGAGTCGGGACAATGACTTCATAGCTGAGGAGCTAAAGCCTACTTCACCGTTACTTCAGACTTAATGGCAACTTCCACCTCTTCCCCAAGAATGACTTGTTCTATATAATACCCCTTTACTTGAACTTATGAATTCCATTGAATCTTTAGAGGCGAGCGCAGAGTAAAGAAATACGGATCTTTCTTGCTATGAAGATATCTGATAACTCGCATAAAAAGCAACAAATCATTCCACAACTCTCGCCTTAGCACTGGACGACTTGTTTCTTGGGCCCAAGTCCTTTATTCATGGCGATAGGAGTAATCTTCCTCTCGACAATACAAATGACTTTCAACCTTACGAAACCTACAAGGAAAGCCCCATTAATATACTTACTTAACAAGGAAAGCCCCATTAATATACTGACTGATTCCTTAGCAATAGACCCCCGAGGTAGAGGACACGGATGACACTCTGGAAATAGCATCTTAAGTTGTCGACTCAACGGAAACTATCCTTTCTTCATTGTGGCGTTATTACATCTTCTGTCTTTTGGAACTAGGTAGAGACCAGACCAGTATTCCTTACTTTATTATACAAGTAATATACCTTTTTCGAATGGAGCTTCCTCTACCTTTGTCTTGATCTTTACCTTCTCATTTACCCTCAACAGCATGAAAAGATCCTCCGCAGTGATTCGTTAAAGGATTTGCATTCACGCTCGCTCGGTTTTTGTTCATCCCCAAAGGAGAGAAGCCCCGCATTAATAAGAAAGATGGATTTTCTACTTTCAGCATTAAGAAGATGGATTCTTTACTTTCGATTTTAGCGCCGTGGAGTTATCGAGGCTGTGTCCAACAACATTGTAATGATAGCTGCATCGGGCATTCTCATCATACCATGCTGCTGGGTATGGAGGGTGAAACGGCTCTACATAGACAGGGGCTAC
>NW_027020617.1:0-2500 GCF_036884655.1 Musa acuminata AAA Group
AGCCAAAAATGGCCAGTTTTGGCCCGTTTTTGGGCCGTTTTGGCCAGTTTTTGGCCTGTTCTTGCATTGCGCGGTGACCGTCGAGAGCGGAGCAAAACGTCAGCCATCTCAGCACCCTGGAACCCCCCGGGTGGCACAGGGCTGGATGGGGCTTTCGTATAGCAGGGACGGTGCTGCCTCTCGCTTCGCTCGCTGTCCGCCGCTCGCCGCTCGCTCGCGCAGCCAAAAATGGCCAGTTTTGGCCCGTTTTTGGGCCGTTTTGGCCAGTTTTTGGCCTGTTCTTGCATTGCGCGGTGACCGTCGAGAGCGGAGCAAAACGTCAGCCATCTCAGCACCCTGGAACCCCCCGGGTGGCACAGGGCTGGATGGGGCTTTCGTATAGCAGGGACGGTGCTGCCTCTCGCTTCGCTCGCTGTCCGCCGCTCGCCGCTCGCTCGTGCAGCCAAAAATGGCCAAGTTTTGGCCCGTTTTTGGGCCGTTTTGGCCAGTTTTTGGCCTGTTCTTGCATTGCGCGGTGACCGTCGAGAGCGGAGCAAAACGTCAGCCATCTCAGCACCCTGGAACCCCCCGGGTGGCACAGGGCTGGATGGGGCTTTCGTATAGCAGGGACGGTGCTGCCTCTCGCTTCGCTCGCTGTCCGCCGCTCGCCGCTCGCTCGTGCAGCCAAAAATGGCCAGTTTTGGCCCGTTTTTGGGCCGTTTTGGCCAGTTTTTGGCCTGTTCTTGCATTGCGCGGTGACCGTCGAGAGCGGAGCAAAACGTCAGCCATCTCAGCACCCTGGAACCCCCCGGGTGGCACAGGGCTGGATGGGGCTTTCGTATAGCAGGGACGGTGCTGCCTCTCGCTTCGCTCGCTGTCCGCCGCTCGCCGCTCGCTCGTGCAGCCAAAAATGGCCAGTTTTGGCCCGTTTTTGGGCCGTTTTGGCCAGTTTTTGGCCTGTTCTTGCATTGCGCGGTGACCGTCGAGAGCGGAGCAAAACGTCAGCCATCTCAGCACCCTGGAACCCCCCGGGTGGCACAGGGCTGGATGGGGCTTTCGTATAGCAGGGACGGTGCTGCCTCTCGCTTCGCTCGCTGTCCGCCGCTCGCCGCTCGCTCGCGCAGCCAAAAATGGCCAGTTTTGGCCCGTTTTTGGGCCGTTTTGGCCAGTTTTTGGCCTGTTCTTGCATTGCGCGGTGACCGTCGAGAGCGGAGCAAAACGTCAGCCATCTCAGCACCCTGGAACCCCCCGGGTGGCACAGGGCTGGATGGGGCTTTCGTATAGCAGGGACGGTGCTGCCTCTCGCTTCGCTCGCTGTCCGCCGCTCGCCGCTCGCGCAGCCAAAAATGGCCAGTTTTGGCCCGTTTTTGGGCCGTTTTGGCCAGTTTTTGGCCTGTTCTTGCATTGCGCGGTGACCGTCGAGAGCGGAGCAAAACGTCAGCCATCTCAGCACCCTGGAACCCCCCGGGTGGCACAGGGCTGGATGGGGCTTTCGTATAGCAGGGACGGTGCTGCCTCTCGCTTCGCTCGCTGTTCGCCGCTCGCCGCTCGCTCGCGCAGCCAAAAATGGCCAGTTTTGGCCCGTTTTTGGGCTGTTTTGGCCAGTTTTTGGCCTGTTCTTGCGTGGTGCGGTGACCGTCGTGAGCGGAGCAAAACGTCAGCCATCTCAGCACCCTGGAACCCCCCGGGTGGCACAGGGCTGGATGGGGCTTTCGTATAGCAGGGACGGTGCTGCCTCTCGCTTCGCTCGCTGTTCGCCGCTCGCCGCTCGCTCGCGCAGCCAAAAATGGCCAGTTTTGGCCCGTTTTTGGGCTGTTTTGGCCTGTTTTTGGGCTGTTCTTGTGTGGCGCGGTGACCGTCGTGAGCGGAGCAAAATGTCAGCCATCTCAGCACCCTGGAACCCCCCGGGTGGCACAGGGCTGGATGGGGCTTTCGTATAGCAGGGACGGTGCTGCCTCGCGCTTCGCTCGCTGTTCGCCGCTCTCCGCTCGCTCGCGCAGCAAAAAATGGCCAGTTTTGGCCCGTTTTTGGGCTGTTTTGGCCAGTTTTTGGCCTGTTCTTGCGTGCCGCGGCGACCGTCGTGAGCGGAGCAAAACGTCAGCCATCTCAGCACCCTGGAACCCCCCGGGTGGCACAGGGCTGGATGGGGCTTTCGTATAGCAGGGACGGTGCTGCCTCTCGCTTCGCTCGCTGTCCGCCGCTCGCTGCTCGCTCGCGCAGCCAAAAATGGCCAGTTTTGGCCCGTTTTTGGGCTGTTTTGGCCTGTTTTTGGGCTGTTCTTGTGTGCCGCGGCGACCGTCGTGAGCGGAGCAAAATGTCAGCCATCTCAGCACCCTGGAACCCCCCGGGTGGCACAGGGCTGGATGGGGCTTTCGTATAGCAGGGACGGTGCTGCCTCTCGCTTCGCTCGCTGTCCGCCGCTCGCCGCTCGCTCGCGCAGCCAAAAATGGCCAGTTTTGGCCCGTTTTTGGGCCGTTTTGGCCAGTTTTTGGCCTGTTCTTGCGTTGCGCGGTGACCGTCG
>NW_027020617.1:12500-15000 GCF_036884655.1 Musa acuminata AAA Group
CAAAACGTCAGCCATCTCAGCACCCTGGAACCCCCCGGGTGGCACAGGGCTGGATGGGGCTTTCGTATAGCAGGGACGGTGCTGCCTCTCGCTTCGCTCGCTGTCCGCCGCTCGCCGCTCGCTCGTGCAGCCAAAAATGGCCAGTTTTGGCCCGTTTTTGGGCCGTTTTGGCCAGTTTTTGGCCTGTTCTTGCATTGCGCGGTGACCGTCGAGAGCGGAGCAAAACGTCAGCCATCTCAGCACCCTGGAACCCCCCGGGTGGCACAGGGCTGGATGGGGCTTTCGTATAGCAGGGACGGTGCTGCCTCTCGCTTCGCTCGCTGTCCGCCGCTCGCCGCTCGCTCGTGCAGCCAAAAATGGCCAGTTTTGGCCCGTTTTTGGGCCGTTTTGGCCAGTTTTTGGCCTGTTCTTGCATTGCGCGGTGACCGTCGAGAGCGGAGCAAAACGTCAGCCATCTCAGCACCCTGGAACCCCCCGGGTGGCACAGGGCTGGATGGGGCTTTCGTATAGCAGGGACGGTGCTGCCTCTCGCTTCGCTCGCTGTCCGCCGCTCGCCGCTCGCTCGTGCAGCCAAAAATGGCCAGTTTTGGCCCGTTTTTGGGCCGTTTTGGCCAGTTTTTGGCCTGTTCTTGCATTGCGCGGTGACCGTCGAGAGCGGAGCAAAACGTCAGCCATCTCAGCACCCTGGAACCCCCCGGGTGGCACAGGGCTGGATGGGGCTTTCGTATAGCAGGGACGGTGCTGCCTCTCGCTTCGCTCGCTGTCCGCCGCTCGCCGCTCGCTCGTGCAGCCAAAAATGGCCAGTTTTGGCCCGTTTTTGGGCCGTTTTGGCCAGTTTTTGGCCTGTTCTTGCATTGCGCGGTGACCGTCGAGAGCGGAGCAAAACGTCAGCCATCTCAGCACCCTGGAACCCCCCGGGTGGCACAGGGCTGGATGGGGCTTTCGTATAGCAGGGACGGTGCTGCCTCTCGCTTCGCTCGCTGTCCGCCGCTCGCCGCTCGCTCGTGCAGCCAAAAATGGCCAGTTTTGGCCCGTTTTTGGGCCGTTTTGGCCAGTTTTTGGCCTGTTCTTGCATTGCGCGGTGACCGTCGAGAGCGGAGCAAAACGTCAGCCATCTCAGCACCCTGGAACCCCCCGGGTGGCACAGGGCTGGATGGGGCTTTCGTATAGCAGGGACGGTGCTGCCTCTCGCTTCGCTCGCTGTCCGCCGCTCGCCGCTCGCTCGCGCAGCCAAAAATGGCCAGTTTTGGCCCGTTTTTGGGCCGTTTTGGCCAGTTTTTGGCCTGTTCTTGCATTGCGCGGTGACCGTCGAGAGCGGAGCAAAACGTCAGCCATCTCAGCACCCTGGAACCCCCCGGGTGGCACAGGGCTGGATGGGGCTTTCGTATAGCAGGGACGGTGCTGCCTCTCGCTTCGCTCGCTGTCCGCCGCTCGCCGCTCGCTCGTGCAGCCAAAAATGGCCAGTTTTGGCCCGTTTTTGGGCCGTTTTGGCCAGTTTTTGGCCTGTTCTTGCATTGCGCGGTGACCGTCGAGAGCGGAGCAAAACGTCAGCCATCTCAGCACCCTGGAACCCCCCCCGGGTGGCACAGGGCTGGATGGGGCTTTCGTATAGCAGGGACGGTGCTGCCTCTCGCTTCGCTCGCTGTCCGCCGCTCGCCGCTCGCTCGTGCAGCCAAAAATGGCCAGTTTTGGCCCGTTTTTGGGCCGTTTTGGCCAGTTTTTGGCCTGTTCTTGCATTGCGCGGTGACCGTCGAGAGCGGAGCAAAACGTCAGCCATCTCAGCACCCTGGAACCCCCCGGGTGGCACAGGGCTGGATGGGGCTTTCGTATAGCAGGGACGGTGCTGCCTCTCGCTTCGCTCGCTGTCCGCCGCTCGCCGCTCGCTCGTGCAGCCAAAAATGGCCAGTTTTGGCCCGTTTTTGGGCCGTTTTGGCCAGTTTTTGGCCTGTTCTTGCATTGCGCGGTGACCGTCGAGAGCGGAGCAAAACGTCAGCCATCTCAGCACCCTGGAACCCCCCGGGTGGCACAGGGCTGGATGGGGCTTTCGTATAGCAGGGACGGTGCTGCCTCTCGCTTCGCTCGCTGTCCGCCGCTCGCCGCTCGCTCGCGCAGCCAAAAATGGCCAGTTTTGGCCCGTTTTTGGGCCGTTTTGGCCAGTTTTTGGCCTGTTCTTGCATTGCGCGGTGACCGTCGAGAGCGGAGCAAAACGTCAGCCATCTCAGCACCCTGGAACCCCCCGGGTGGCACAGGGCTGGATGGGGCTTTCGTATAGCAGGGACGGTGCTGCCTCTCGCTTCGCTCGCTGTCCGCCGCTCGCCGCTCGCTCGTGCAGCCAAAAATGGCCAGTTTTGGCCCGTTTTTGGGCCGTTTTGGCCAGTTTTTGGCCTGTTCTTGCATTGCGCGGTGACCGTCGAGAGCGGAGCAAAACGTCAGCCATCTCAGCACCCTGGAACCCCCCGGGTGGCACAGGGCTGGATGGGGCTTTCGTATAGCAGGGACG
>NW_027020618.1:0-20386 GCF_036884655.1 Musa acuminata AAA Group
AATTTTTTTTGAAAAAACATTTGCTTTCGGACGGTCCCATCCTAAATATCTCTTTTGGTTGTTATTTTTTTTTCTTTTTTATTTCGATAGTGATAGTCTTGTTCATTATCATCTCATTTTTTAGTGGACATTATCAAGTCCCAGATGTTTTCTCGCATTCAGGAGATTCGATCTTCCATAACAAGCTTAATTGTTTATTCGCTCCTATTATTCATATCATCATGATCTTCGACGTTGCTTACCTCAAAAGCTCTCTTACATATATGCTCTTCATTCTTCATCACTCATCTTATGCAAAATCTATAGCTTTTCACTTTCTTTCTACCCTATCTCGTTATTTTTTATTTATCATTGTCACATTCATCACTCATCTTATGCAAAATCTATAGCTTTTCACTTTCTTTCTACCCTATCTCGTTATTTTTTATTTATCATTGTCACATCTTTCTCTTTTCTCGCATTCAATATCTATTGCTTTAAATCTATCATCATTTCAACCTCATATTCATCTTTGTCCGTCAAACCAACCTCCCCTTGAATTATACTTGCATCTAGCTTATCCATCATCCACGAAAGGTCATGGTGAAGACATAATTAAACTTATTGTCAAAGATTGAGTCATCATGAAAGTGAGACAATTTTAAGATAACCGACAATGCTCATATGATGAAGGAGGTGACGATGACCAAGAGGACCATGTCTCATATGAAAGGAGAAAAAACTATAAATAAGGGCGAGGAATATTTAGGATATTAAAAATAAATAAATAAATATTTCAAAATGAGGGTTTCATTGTAAAAGGAACTTAAAAACAGAGATGTTTTTAGAAAAATCACCCTTTGATTTTTCCTGTGCCTGAGAAATTATTGTGGTTGAATTTCTATATATATATATATATATATATATATATATATATATATATATATATATATATATATATATATAGCTTTATTTTCTCCTCGAGTGTGGACACAGGACTAATTCATAGTCAATGCATCAATGTCGGAAAACATCTTCTTTTACATCAAATGCTGGAAGACCCATAGTGTAGTTGAACTTCAATATCAAGCGTCTGTTTTTGCCAGATCCGAATGCAGAACAACAAGTTTATGACTCTCGAAACATTTCGTGAAGCGAAGACTCTGTAGGCTGCAGCAGCATGGAGACCACGGGCACCACAGCAGAGGAGGAGGACATTATACTGGTGAGAGTACAACCTGACGGATTCAGAGATTAATTCTACTATATTTCCACGGAACCTTCCAAACGAAAACGAGTGCCGTCGCCATCAGGCTCCAAGGAAAGCGCGTGGAAAGAGTCCAACGGTAGCGCAGTTTAGCAAGATGAATCCACCCTCCCCGGGGAAGTCTTCCCTTCACTCCTTTTTCATGTCGATCTGGAAGAAACCAATGACTGATGGCCTCGAAAGAGATAGATTCCCGAAATGTGGAGTAAATCAGGCTTATAACACAGAAGAAACTTGCATCACATTCAACCGGCCTTCCTTTGATTGCTGCGTCATGTCAATTTCGCATTCTTATCTTGACTGCCACATACGCTTTGTCGTACATTTTGTCCACCGTTGCAAAATAGAAGAGCCTCCAATCTTTCTTGAACAGCATGATCACGAACACACTCCATAAGCCGACCAAATATTCGGATTAGAGAGTCCCGTTGGGTGTGGAAGATGGCCGATGTGACGTGAGAAGCTTTAACTTCACCGGCGTAGCGGACCGGTGATGCTCCAGTAAATGTGGGGTGTCCCATCCGAAGACTAAGAGATATTATCCTATCGCCACTTGGAATTAGTCCAACCTAAATGATTTTAGTTTGTCGATGAGTGTGTCATTCGCAACGTGGTGGTATCTATCATGCTTACCTCCTAATAAGTGACGCGAGATGATAAATAAAAATATAACATAAAAAAATAAATAAATAAAACACAAATAAAAATGAAAATAAGAAGAATCAACGATGTTATTTATGAGTTCTTGGTGCCCAACACAAATAATTCAATAAGGATGGAAATAAATGTTACTTAATTACGTTTTATCGATAAGGACATTTCAAAAACCTATAGGATGTATGTAAATGGATGCAGTTATATATATTTGTATTACATAAATAATTTCAGAAATCAATTTTCCTCGATGAGCTTCCCTTTCATCCTATCAGAAATTTGTCAAAAAAAAATAAAATTTAATTTTACTAATTTTCTAAATTATAGATCTTAAAAAATAAATGGCCACATTATAGACTTGAAATTTCCAAATAAATTTTATTTGATTTTGAATTTTTTTTCTCAAAAAACCTTTCTTTCTACATGTTTCCCATCTTCAATGTCTCTTTTGATTGTTAAAATCTTTTTTTTCTTTCTTTTTGGCATTTGTTATTGTTATCATTTCCTCCTTTGAGTTTTCTCTCTTTCATCATAATTTATGTCTTCGCTCTTATCATTCATCATAATTTTCAACTTTGTCTACTTTCAAAGCTCTCTTACAAATATGTTCTTCGTTCTCCGTTACTCATCCTACTCCAAATTTATAGTCTTTCATTTCATTATTATTATTTTATTTATTATGATCATCTCTTTTTCCTCCCTCACCTTCGACATTTATTGCTTTGACTCATCATCATTTCAGCCTCATTTTCTTCTTTGTCCATCAAATCAATCCCTAAATTATATTCGTATGCAGTTTATCAATCATTATGTCATGACAAAAACAAGAATAGATTTATTATCAAAGATTAAATCTTTGTGAAAGCGAAACAACTCAAAATTAATCGATAATACTCATCCAAAGGAGGACGTGACGATAACCTTGAACGCCACATCCCATATGAAAAGAGACACATATAACTGAGGAACATTTAGGATATTAAAAATAAATAAATATTCTAAAAATGAGGGTATCATTGCAAAAATAAAAATAAAGAGAGAGATATTTTTAGAAAAATCACCTTTGATTTTTCCTGGGCCTGAAAAATTATTGAGGTTGAATTTAATTTCTTATATATATATATATATATATATATATATATATATATATATATATATATATATATATATATATATATATGTATGTGTGTGTGTGTGTGTGTGTGCACAGGACTAATTTATAGTTAATGCATCAATGTCGGAAAACAACTTCTTTTACATATAATGCTGGAAGACCCATAGAGTAGTTGAACTTCTATATCAAACGTTTGTTTTTGCCAGATACGAATGCAGAACAACAAGTGCATGACTATCGAAACCTTTCGTGAAGCGAAGACTATGTAGGCTGCAGCAGCATGGAGAACACGGGCACCACAGCAGAGGAGGAGGACATTATAATGGTGAGAGCACAATCTGACGGATTCAGAGATTAATTCTACTATATTTCCATGGAACCGTCCAAACAAAAACGAGCGTCGTCGCCATCAGGCTGGAAGGGAAGCGCGTGGAATTAGTCCAACGGTCGTGCAGTTTAGTAAGATGAATCCACCCTCCCCGGGGAAGTCTTCCCTTCACTCCTTTTTCATGTCGATCTGGAAGAAAGCAATGATGACTGATGGCCTCGAAAGAGATAGATTTCCGAAATGTGGAGTAAATCAGGCTTATAACAAAAAAGAAACTTGCATCACATTCGACCGGCCTTCCTTTGATTGCTGCGTCATGTCAATTTCGCATTCTTATCCTGACTGCCACATACGCTTTGTCGTACATCTTGTCCACCGTTGCAAAATAGAAGAGCCTCCAATCTTTCTTGAACAGCATGACGACGAACACACTCCATAAGCCGACCAAATATCCGAGCCCGGTACCAAAGTAAAATGACAGCACATGAGATCCTTGTTTGTACTCCTCTTCTGTCGAATCGACGTTGGGATCGTCGGAGCAACTCTTGGTCACCGGAGGACCACAGAGATGGACATTTCCGATATAAATGGATGCATCCTCCAGCGTCTGAAGTTGATTCCCCGATGGAATCGCTCCCGATAGATTGTTGTAAGACAGATTCAAGTGGTTCAGAGAATTCAGCGCCGAAAAGCTTTCAGGAATGACTCCGGATAACTTATTGAATGATAGGTCCAGAGTTTCCAATGACTTCATATCGCCCATTGTTTTCGGAATCATGCCTTCAAAACTATTTCTCGACAAATTCAATGTTTGAAGCGCAAAAAGAGAACCGATTTCCGGAGGAATCACTCCGCTCAGATCATTGTTCGAAAGATCTATGCTCTTCACAAATCGGAGAATGGTGGAGAAGCTGAACTCATCGCCCTTGGTAACCAGAGATATACTCTCGCTTGCCACGAAAGAGGATAACACAAAATTCATAATGTTCGAAACCGTAGAAGCCATCGACTTCGACGCGGAGATCATCGCGCTGAAGTTGCCGAAAGAGTGCGGTACCGATCCCGATAGTCTGTTGTTGGAGAGATCGATGATTTGAAGATTACTAGATCGTCCAAGTTGCAGAGGAATATGGCCCGAAAACATATTTGAGCGCAGTAGGAGTACTTGCAGATTCCGTAAACTTTGTCCGATCCACGCTGGAATACTTCCCGAGAATTTGTTGTTGCCGAGATCAATGACAGCCAGCCGACTGCAATTTTTCAGCGACGAAGGAATACGTCCGAAGAGGCTGTTGTTGTTTAAGTGCAGGAACTGAAGGTTGCCCAAGTTTCCGATGGAGTCAGGAATCTTTCCTCGTAGCTTGTTGTTCGCCAGATTGACAAACAAAAGTTGTGATCCCTCCGGCCGACAACGCGGGATTTCTCCTGATATTTGATTGTTGGATAGATCAAGGGCATAAAGTTGCTGCAGGTCGCAGACGTAGGACGACGGTATGCTTCCATGAAGATAGTTGTGGGAGAGGAACAGGTAGCCCAACTGTGATGAGATGGTCGAGGGTAGCGATCCCGACAAAGAATTGCTGGACAAGTCCAGCGCTTGTAGGTTTGGTGGCAAAACAGGAATGCGACCTCGAAAGAGATTGGAGCTCAAATTCAAGAGCATCAAGGTGGCCATACTCTCCAAGGATGCCGGCAAAACTCCACCGATCTTATTGTGGGACAGATTTATGTCCATAATGGTGGAAGAAGAAGAATTCCAAAACCAATCAGGCAGTGTGTCTTCGATGCTTGTGTTGGACAGATCAATATCAGTGAGGAATTCCTGAGAACGGAGCCACCTGGGAAACGCGGGACCCAAGTCACAGGTATCAACTTTGATGGATTGAAGTTGAAAAGGGGGCACCCAGTCGTGGTCGAATCGGATGGTCAAAGGGTTGGCGTAAGCGTACAGGGCGACCAACTCGGTTAGGTTCACGAAATGGAGTTCGGACATGGTGCCCTCCAGGGAGTTATCGGAGAGATCAAGGGTGGAAAGGTCGGAAAGCTTGCCGATCTCAACCGGTATCAGTCCGGAGAGTGAATTATGACCCAAGTCGAGCTGCGTTACGCTGGACAGATTCCCAATCTCGGCAGGGATTCGACCAGAAAGTGAATTGCCGCTTAAGCGTAATTCCGTAAGACTGGTCAAGCGCCCAATCTCGGCAGGGATGGAACCAACGAGGAAGCACTGAACGAGGTTTAGCTGCGACAGACTTGTCGTGTTCCCGATTTGAGGTAGAAGGGGACTCGTAAATGAATTGTGGCTGAGATCAAGTGTGGTTAGACTGGCCAAACTCCAGAGATCGACAGGTATGGAACCGGAAAGCGAGTTGCCGCTAAGGTCGAGCTGCGCGAGACGAGTCAAGTTCCCAAACCCGGCAGGTACGGTGCCATACAATTCAGAATTGCTGATCGCGAGATAGGAGAGGCTACGGAGTTCAAAAAGCCAGCTGGGAAAGGTGGAGTTGAAGAAGTTGCCACGGAGATCGAGGGTGGTGAGAGCCGTGAGGTTGACGCGGGAAAGAGAGTCGGGGAGGGCAGTGAGACCACAGCCTGACAGATAGAGTTGTTGCAGGGAGGGCAGCTGGTTCACGGCTCGTAGCCAATCGGGAGAGGCCGTGCTGAGGTTCACAAAGTTCATTTGGAGGAATGTTAGAGAAGATAGACGCGAGAGCCACTGTAGGTCGTCCCCCGCGTCGATCCTTAAGTTGTACGAGGACAGCCTCAGATAGCGGAGGGTTGACAGGTTACCCAGCTGGGGAGGAATGGCTCCGCCGAAATTGGAATAAGAGAGATCCAGATATCTGAGTCTCCCAAAAGAACCCAAGAACTTGGGGATTCGGGCGCCGCCGAAGTCGTTCTGAGTGAGATTCAAGCGGCGCAAATGAGTTAGAGAAAGCAAAGATGGACCGATCTCACCCCCCAACACCGTCGAATTGTCGTAGTAAGCCTCCGCATTCTGGAGGTTGAGCTGCACGACGTGGCCCGTGGTGTTGTCGCACACCACGCCGCTCCATCTGCAGCAGTCCACTGGGCGACGCCACGAGGACAAGCGGCGGGATGGGTCGAGGATGCCGGCTTTGAAGGCGAGGAGGGCGTCCCTCTCCGCCTCCATGCACCCCCTCGTCGTCGTCACAAGCGTCAAGAACAGAACGCTCATTAGGCAAGAGCAGCTCAGCGACGAATGGGATGGGCTTCTCGTGTCGCCCATGCTCTTCGGTGAACGAATGACCAGTTGGTTGCAGGCGGCACAGTGGAGAACATGTATATATGAATATAATATATAGAATGTGGTAGGTTGAACCATTGCTCTCCGCGATTGCCAATGGATCCTCTTGTGAAATGATAGGTCCCTTCGTCTCCACCCGGCATCCCATGTGATCGAAGTAGTGACAAAGGATACATATTATAACGTGAGTGCTAATCTTTTTCGTCCTTTCGTCCAACTTGGGACTCCTAATCTAATGATCATGGAAGCGCAGCTGCCAAGAAGGACGCACACGGAGTTGAGGTCAAAAAAGCTCCGAAGGCTAAAATGGCTTCAGCAGTCGAGTCTCTTCCTAACTCTAAAGAACGGGCATAGCGTGTGCAAGGAATCCTGCAGGGGAGGACGAGAGTCCACAATGGTCCTCCCAATCGTGGAATGCCATATAGACTCACCGATCCTTGTCAAAGTTGACTCCGGTCGCCAAGCGGTTCGAGTCCCCCACCGCGTGCCTTCGAAGAAGCTTCCACGGCTGCTGCGAACGGACTCGAAGTGACTTCTCCATCCTTTCTTCATCTCCTACTTTTTGATGGACGAGACGTGTGAGACTGCTACGGAAATGCCCCAACGTTGACTCGGTCAGTCTTCCTTTTCCATAAGCACATGACGTGAAAGCATGACTGTTTACATTAAGCGCATAATACCGTGGGATTCTTATGGCGTTATCTTCAGCATAGGTGTTGGCCAAGTCTCAGGTCATCGGATTAATGATTGAATCGGTGGATCGAGATTTAATATTAGTTTAAAAATAATATAATATACTGTAATATATTAAAAATACAAAATATATAACATAATATTATAAAAATATTGTTTTATAATAATTCAATGCATTCTTCACAATAATATTATTACATTCAACAATTATGTTTCCATCGTCATAATACACACAATATTTACAAAGATGAAACCAAAAAGAAAAGAGAGAGAGAGAGTTTGAAAAGTAACCATTACATGATCTCTAACACGATGTCATCTTGCAAGATTCAAACTTATTATGGATACAACACACAAGATACTCCTATTACATTGACTTTTTATGGCGTCCTCACTCTCAATCACTTGTTAATCTATTAATTCTTATTTTGATGACAACATAAGCTTTATCATACATTTTATCAAACATCTGAAAATAGAAAACCCTCCAATTTTTCTTGAACAACATGATGATAAACACGCTCCATAATCCAACCAAATATCCGAGTATGATACTCAGATAATATGATGGCATAAAGGATCCGTCTTTGTTGTCTTCTTTTATCACATTGGTACTTTTAAGATCGTAGCAACTCTTGTTGAGGGGAGCTCCACATAGATATACATTGCCAATATAAATGGATGAGTCATTGAGTGTTTGTAGTTGATTTCCCGAAGGAATAACTCCTGATAGATTGTTGTAAGACAAATTCAAGTGATTCAGAGAATACAGGTCTGACAAGCTTTGAGGAATACCTCCGGATAACTTATTAAATGACAGGTCCAGAGTTTCCAATAATTTCATGCCACCAATTGTCGCTGGTATTTGACCGATAAGATTATTTCTTGATAGATTTAAAGTTTGGAGTGCCGAAAGAGACCCAATTTCTAATGGGATTTCTCCGGTCAAATTATTATTTGAAAAGTCTATAATATTGACAAGGTAAACAATGATCGAAAAGATGATACTTTTTCCCTTTATAGTTAAAGTGATGCTATCATCATAAGTGCCATCAAAATACGACAAAGCATAACGCGACAAAGAATAACGCGACAAAGCAGGGCGATCGGCTGCCAATGGTCTATAAACTATATGTTGGTCTAGACTAGTCAATTTTCGTTGCCTATAAGTTTTTGTTGCATTTAAATTACCAAAGGAGCGTGGAATTGGACCTGATAAATTATTATTAGCAAGGTCGATAATATGTAGATGATGAAGTTGTCCAAGCTCTATAGGAATATTACCAAAAAACATATTTGAGCATAGCCGGAGTACCTCTAGTTTTTGAAAGTTTTGTGCAATCCACGTAGGTATGCTACCTGAGAATTTATTATCGCCAAGATCAAGAAAAACTAGTCCACTGCAATGTTTCAATGACAACGGAAGATGCCCATGTAGACTATTATTGTTTAAGTGCAAAGACCGAAGCTGAGTCAACTTTTCAATAGAGCTAGGAATTTCTCCCGAGAGCTTATTATCTGCTAGATTAATGTAGAAAAGGAAGTTTGTCTCTTGCCAACACCAAGGGATTTCACCTGATATTTGGTTGCTCGATAGATCGAGGATACGAAGTTGTGTCAAGTTGCAGATAAATGATGGTATGTTCCCACTGATATGGTTATGTGAGAGATCCAACAGTTCCAATTCTAGTGGGAGAGAGATTGATGACAACGATCCCGAAAAGCAATTATTATACATATACAAATAACGCAAGTAAGGTGGCAAACGAGGAATAGGGCCTTCAAGCAAATTCATACTTAGTTTCAGAATGGCCAGGTTTGTCATATCCTCCAAGGAAGTTGGCAAAGTACCATTAATCTGATTTTGGGAGAGATTTATAGATGAAGCAGAATTATTCCAAAACCAATCAGGCAAGACGTCCTCGATGCTTGTGTTCGACATACCCAAATCCTCAATGGAGTTTTGTGAACGGAGCCATCTTGGAAATGCAGGCCCCAACTTACAAGACTTCAGTTGAATGGATCGGAGTTGAAAAGGAGGAACCCAATTATAGTCTACTGAGATGACTAGGGAGTTTTCAGATAGATCGAGCTCACTTAGTTTGGTTAAGCGAGCGAAATGGAGTTCAGACACGGTGCCCTCTAGGGAATTACTAGAGAGAGAAAGAATATTGAGGTTGGAAAGCTTGCCGATCTCAGTAGGTAACGATCCAGAGAGTAAATTATTCGTGAGATTGATAAGTTCTAGACTATTCAAATTTCCAATCTCAGTGGGTACGGGACCTGAAAGTGAATTATCACTAAGATGAAGTTCTCTTAGATCGGCCAAATTTCCAATCCCAGCGGGTATGGCACCATGAAACATAGAAAAACTGAGATCAAGATAAGAGAGTCTGTGGAGTTTCCATAGCCATTTGGGGATGGTGGAGTTGAAGAGGTTGTCACTGATGTCCAGAGTGGCCAGTGCTGTGAGGTTGACATGGGAAAGAGAAGAGGGGATGTCGGTGAGGCCACAGTCATGTAAATGTAGCTCCTCTAGTGAGGACAACATGTTCACTGCTTGAAGCCAATCGTGGGAGGCCATGGAAAGGTTCACAAAGCTCATGTCGAGGTATCTCAAGGAAGTGAGACGCGAGAGCCAGTGCAGGCCATCGGTCGACAAGTCATTGTGGCTGAGGTTGAGACGCTCCAAATGAGTTAGCAGGAGCAAGGATGGTCTGATCTCACCTCCGATAGACGTCTCATTGTTTAGATAGTCTGGATTGAGGTTAAGCTCCACGACATGGCCGGTTGTGTCGTCACAGACCACCCCGCTCCATCTGCAGCAGTCTACTCGGCCTCGCCATGATGACAAACGGCTGGAAGGATCCTTGACGATGCCGGTTTTGAAGTCGAGGAGGGCGTCCCTCTCGCCCTCTACGCACCCCTTCGTCGTCGGCGTTGTTGCCGCCGTGAACAAAAGAATGCTCGTAATCCAAAGCCCGAAAGAGTAGTGCCGAGGCACAGGGTGTGTGGTTCTGGTGCAAGAGGCCATGATGCTATTTGGTGAGTGCATAGTGTACTGAGAGATGGTAGGCGGTGGAGGACATGTATATATAGAGTGGGTGGTGTGCGGGCGTGATGGCCCTCCCATCCCCAACCCATCATAGACTCCTGTGAAACGTGAAGATTGATGCGCTGGTAGCGATAGGCAGATAAAAAGACTTGACTTCAGTGGGATTCGACTCCTGCTGGACCTGCAGTGCGTGCACCGTGTAGCTTACTCAAACTTGGTTTCTACCTCGCCTGGGTCCCAACAACGAAAGAGATTGGTACTGGATTTTAAACTTGAAAGATACGGCCATTTAATCGGACTTGTTGGATTGCGTAGAACGTCTCATTCGGCCCGAATGCGATAGTGTGGAAACTAATTCATGCCTCCCTCATTCCACACGGTTTGATTCTGATGTCCGCACATCGGAACGCATCATCTTCTTAGCCAAGATAAAATGTATGGAGGCGATGAATACCATATTCCAGGGGTCGGAATGACGCCACCACATGTCAAACGTCATCACGGAAGACAACGTGGATGAAGACTCCGACCCACCGCAAACGATTCCTCACCCAAGATAACACGGTAACCCATCGCTTTACATGTAGCGTCCTTCCGAAAGAGGGAGACTCAACGATGTTTGTAGCGGAACGCACGCTTCGCTTTCACACGTGTGGAAGTCTTTGTTGGGAACCCAAAGGCACGCAACAAATTGATTCGTTTGACACACAAGTGGTGAAGATGATGAGGATTTCCCACCATTTCTGTGATGAATTTTGTGGGGATTTGTCCCCACAGGAGCGAAAGAAATGGCTGCAATTTTTCTTTTCTTTTTATCTCTTTCGTTTTCTACAAAATTGCACTTGTTTTTATTCCCTTCAAAATTAATGATTTCGTACTTATTTAAATTTAACTTGATTATGCAATTCTTATTACCTAATCACCAATAAAGATATAGATTTACAACGCAAATGGATGGATCCCAAGTTGATTCCCCTATGCTTTTGTTCCCGAGAGATCATCCTGGCTAACACCCAAATGGACGGATGACATGCACTGAGCTACCTTCGAGATGTGGGTGACTCCGTCAGTTTTTTTGTACGTAAGCGTGCTTGTTTTTGTTAATGATTACTGGAGAAGTTTATATAGTTATTGATAAAAGAAAAAACAATATTAAATCTAGTATAATATACATGTGAAATCTGGAGTCACTGGATCTAATGACTGATCGAATTACGCATTCATTAATAATTTTTCAAAAATAAATTATAATATAATTGTATTTTATATTGAACATATAAAATATATGAATAGTTATAAAATATATGAAAAATAAATAATTGTATGATTTCATTCAATCGTTTGCTTGTTCCAGCATTTATCATCTATATGTGAGAGACCAAACCATTCCTTGGATCCATCCCTACTTGAAATCATCATACGACCATCTAATCAACATACCATTACTGCAGCCAATCATAGAAAAACCAAGATTGGTCGTATAATATTTGTAATATTTCCAAGCATCTAATGAACGAACGAAAAAAAAAAAAAAAAAAAAGCTTGAGATTGTACGTCACATACATAACCTTCAAAACATGAAGTAGAGATACTTGTACATATTAACCTCATCACAACCTTTAATTCATCGTCAACCTAACCGTAACTTTATGTAAGTATAAAATTTATAATATGTTATATTAAATATAGAAATATTTTTTTATGTCAAGATTAAAATTAAATAATTAGATCTAATTTTATGATGTGTACCTTTTGATGTCATTTCACATAATCATTTAGATTGATGGTTAAGGAGAAGCGTTGAAAGAGAGACTTTAATCCATCAACTATAATCTATATTCCTCTTGTTTAGTTCTTATAGGTCATGTCCATTTATAAGTAAGAACAGACGGTCTAGAATAAGTAATTAAGATAGTTCCTCATATCTCCTAAGGAATCCTATTCTAATATACTCGCGAATATATTGTAATAGAATCCAATTAGTTATATTATATATATCTTATCCAATTATAAATGACCACAAAATTTAATATTCTCCCACTTCACCCATTAATTGATAAGATATAAAAAAGATATTTAAATCAAAATAAATAAAATAAAACTTATTTAAAAATAATTTTACCTAATTGGATTCCAAAGAATTTTGAAAAATATTTTATACATGGCCATTAATTTTAAAATAAACCAATAAGTCTAATATATAATAATACTATATTAAGTTCAACTATCAATGCGAGTTATAACGGTTGTATTTCATCAATGTCATACTCCTTTCTATATATCACAACATCGTTAGTCTTTCCTAATATAGTTCATAATGACCATATAATTTGTCTTATCAAGACAATTATGTTTTTACATTCAACTATAATATACATAAATATAAATATAAATATGATATCAAAAATAAATAACTTTAATTAAGCAAGAAAAATATCAATAATAGCATCCATCTAAACATGCATCACCATATCTTTTATGACTTGCTCACAAGCCTCGTTCTAAGAATATATTCTTTAAATATTTTATATTATAAAATTTTTATTAATAGATCAGAAATCATCATAGTGGTGCTCAGGTTGTCAATTTTTTCTCTAACTATCAAGTACTTTATTTCGATATGCTTAGAACCACTATAGTACTTGTCATTCTTATAGGAAAAAATTACTGTGGTATTATCACAAAATATCTTCAATGGCCTGGTAATCGAGTTAACCACACCAAGTCCTAAGATAAAATTTCACAGCTATAAAACTTGATTTGTGCCCTCAAAGCATACCACAAATTCAACTTTCATTGTTGATGATACAATAAGCGATTACTTTACACTTTTCTTAGAAATTACCCCACCAGCTAACCTGAATACAAATCCTAAAGTGAACTTCCTACTATCGAGGCAATTTACAAAATCAGCATATGAATATTCTATTACTTCAAGCTGATCTGATCTCCTATATGTGAGCATATAATCTTTCGTCCTCTATAGATATCCATTACTTTCATTGCAGCTTTCCAATGTTCAATTCCTGGGTTGCTTTGGTATCTTCTTAGCATTGTAACTACAAAACTAATATATGATCTTGTACAATATAATAGACTTTCAATTGAACACCCATAACAAATATTTTTTATTTGATTCTTTTCTAAGTCATTTTTCGGGCATTGGTTTTGACTAAATTTTTTACCTCTAGTAATAGATATATCATTAGCTCATATTAAATCTCTTCAAGATACGATTAATATATGCTTTCTGAGTCAATCTTAATAATCCTTGAGATCTATTCTCGAATATCTCAATGTCAATAATATATGCTGTCTCATTCATATCAACCATTTTAAAGTTCTTATTGAGAAATATCTTGGTTTCGTGCAATAAACCAAGATCACTACTGGCAAGTAAAATATATGTTGATTCTCATATTTTGATGATGAAACCAATTAATATGTGTTTATGATTTGATCTACGTTTTGAGTGACGCAGGATGCTTCGATTAGGGAGAGACAATTAAAGTATGAAGAATCATGTTGGGCTGATGGAACATGTCAGAAGATTGAACGTCGAGCCGAATGATCGGTCGACATATTGATAGAAGGCTTCGGGCCATGGTTTCGGGCATCGAGCCAAGAAGAGCGAATATTACGATAAGGATATCAGAGTTGCGGAGGTCAACTGGTCGATTGGGCAATGGCCCTGCAAGAGAGGAGGATGCACCGAAGAATCGGATGAAGCATCAATAGACTAATGACATGTCGAACGACATGATTCATGCTTAGTAATAATTGTCTAGATCAAAGTGTGTTTTTATGTGTGCAGGATTAACTACGATAGCAAGACATAAAGCAAAATGAAGTCCCGGAGTCAAGAATGCGATTTTGTTGGGAGTTCGAGAGTTCGTCGGAAGTCTAAATGTTCGTCCTACCGGAACCAACCGAGAAGTCTAGGAGCTTGCCAAAGAAGCTCGTCGAAACTACCCAAGAAGATCATCATGAAGTCCAGGAGCTCGCCGGGAGTTCGCTAGAACTTTACCGAGAGATCATCAAAAGTTCGCCGGAAGATCGTCAGAAGCTCGCTGGAAGAAACCTTGACTTATCAGGCTTATTTAGCTTAGTGTATGCCTTAGAATTCATAGTTAGCATATAATTGAGATTAAAATTTGACCAACCCAATTAGGGGCTAGTTGGGCCCATGTAAGAACTATGTTGGGCCCAATAAAAGGCCCAAACAATGACCTAAGAGGTAGCATCGTCGTGACACAGTCTCTGAGACTGTGTCAGAGACTGTGTCAGGCGGTGGTACCGCCAGTCTGGGTGGTGGTATCGTCCAGACAAAGTCTCCGAGAGACTGTCAAGCAGTGGTACCACCCAGCACAGGCTATGGTACCTCCCGTACCTAGGAAACCCGGGATAAGATCTTTTTAGGCTCCAAGTTTGAATCAACTTGAGGCCTATAAATACCTCTTTCATCCTTGGTTAACATACACAAGCACAGAGAATTTAAAAGTGAGAAAATGCTATTATAATCTTTTGAGAAATTTCCTCCTCTACTGTAAGTCTAGAATTCATTTTAAGAGAGGAGTGAGTGCTTATAAAGGTTGTCTCCTAAACCTGTAAAATGGAGAAGAGGGGTGTAAAAAGGTAGTTAATCTTCCTCCATTGAAAGAAGATCGATAGTGGATGCCGGTGGCCTCGACGGAAGAGGAATCGATAGAGTGGATGTAGGTCACACGACCAAACCACTATAAAATTCTGGTTTGCTTTTCTTTTGTGCAATTTACCTTACTTCAAACATCCTTACTTAATGCTATACTCTTCCGTACACTCTTAAGTTATCTTCCGAAGAATCGATTTTAATCGAACGAATATTTTCAAACCGACGTAATTTTATTGTTGCATTAATTCAACCCCCCCCCCCCCCCAACCAATCTTAGTACCAACTCGTTCCTAGTATATACACTGATCAACAGTGTTTTTATTAAATTCGAAGGAAGTAATAGTATTATGAAACTTTATATACTATTGTCTAGAAGTTTATTTAAGGCAATAAATAGATTTATTAAGTTTATAAGCCCAACTTTCTTTTTCCTTTTCGATGAATCATTTAGGTTATTTCATATAGATTTTCTTAACTAAATCCCTATTCAGAAATATTATTTTTACATCCATCTGATGTAACTCAAGATCATAATAAGCTACTAATGCCATTACGATTCTCAACGAGTCCTTTTTAGAAACTAGAGAAAAAGTCTCATTATAGTAGTCGATGTCTTTTTTCTGAAAAAAATCTTTAGCCACAAGTCTGACTTTATATCATTTAATATTACCCGTTGAGTCATGTTTTATCTTAAAGATCCATTTACAACCAACTCTTTTATAATTATTGAGTAATTCAATAAATTCCTAAACATTATTTTAGACCATTGATTTTAACTCTTCTTGCTTTGCATCATACTATTTTTCATAGTCGTTATTTTTTATGGCTTGTGAAAATAAAAAGGGGTCTCTTTTTATTTCTATATCATAATCTAATTCTTGTATATATACTACATAATCATCAGTAATTGTATATTTCCTTTTTCTTCTAGATCTTCTCAAAGCTATCAATTGTGATTGTTCTACAAGTTTATCAGTAGCGACATCAACATCATGCAAGAGTTCTCATTAATTTGAGGAACGACAATCTCTCAAATAAGAGATTATATAAAAGAATTAACCTGATCTCCTCGATATCAAGGTTAGAGAGAAGAGTTGAGAGTGACTTTGATCCCTCAACTATAATTTTTTTTCTTCTTGTTTAGTCTTTAAATGTCATGTTTATTTATAAGTAAGAGTAGAGGGTCTAGAATAAATAACTAGGAGAATTTCTCAATTTTAGAAAAAATAGAAGACAAAAAAAATTATTGAAGAAGCTTCGTTGTACTCAAATATCCCTCACCTATAGGAGATTTCCTCAAAATCTTATCTGCTATCTATCATGTCGCAAAGTAGAAAGACCGATGGTCTTGAAAGATATTTGCGAACTAAGATACTGTACGTGGCCATTTAACGGCCTCATATTGGATTCCACACTGGCTCTGCTCCAAAGCCTTGTTAGACCTGTCGTTCATTGCACACAATCTTCCAGGCTATTACTTTGCTGCTTCAATAATTCGTAAAAAAGATAATTAAAAATTAGATGGAAGAGATGTGAATTCATATGTAATTTTAGACTATATAAAGGCATCGAAATAAGCCCATTCTCTGTCTTTACCCATCGCCTCAGCCTCGATGGGAACCCTTTTCTACGACTCGGGTGAGATCCCTACCGTAGCGGCTACCTTTCTCGCAAGCACCGCAATGGTAGGTTGGGCTGCTCACTCTGCCTGCAGTCTGTGGAGTAAACCTCGATACGAATCGTCGATGCGACTTGGTGCTTCGGAAGATGGATTTCCGAAACGTGGAGTAAATCTTGATTTCGTGATGGCAAAGGAGAGAAGCCACATCCAAACCGTGAGATCGTCACTGCAAAATGCCAAAGGAACCATGCAATGGATCGCCAAGGACGTCGTCGTACAACAGACAGCGATCATACACCCTAAAAACAATGGCTCATCACAGCGCCCAACGATCAACGATGCGAAATGTCAAGAACACCATGTGATCACCGACGACAATGAAAAGAATCTGTAAAGAATGGTGATCTTTATATCAGACTTCGGCTAAGGAACCACTCGTAGCGATAACTGATAACAATGTTAAATCAGTGCAGTTTTGTCGTCTCCGATGGTGCCTGTTTATGCGAGAGAGATCTGTGCGGTCAATGATAGAAGAAGAAGGATTCCCAAACCAGACGAGTTGTTCTCGATGCCTCCTACATGGGAACAGAAACAGAGTTTGAGATTAACATTTCATAATCTTCAAAACGAGATCCTTTTTGACAGATGAAGTGGATCACACTTATAACACGAAAGAAACTTGCATCACATTCGACCAGCTGCGTCATGCCAATTTCGCATTCTTATCTTGATTGCCACATACGCTTTGTCGTACATCTTGTCCACCGTTGCAAAATAGAAGAGCCTCCAATCTTTCTTGAACAGCATGATCACGAACACACTCCATAAGCCGACCAAATATCCGAGCCCGGTACCAAAGTAAAATGACAGCACATGAGATCCTTGTTCGTACTCCTCCTCCGTCGAATCGACGTTGGGATCGTCGGAGCAACTCTTGGTCACCGGAGGTCCACAGAGATGGACATTTCCGATATAAATGGATGCATCCTCCAGCGTCCGAAGTTGATTCCCCGATGGAATCGCTCCCGATAGATTGTTGTAAGACAGATTCAAGTGGTTCAGAGAATTCAGCGCAGAAAAGCTTTGAGGAATGACTCCGGATAACTTATTGAATGACAGATCCAGAGTTTCCAATGATTTCATGGCACCAATTGCCGCTGGAATTTGGCCGACAAAATTGTTTCTTGATAGATTTAAAGTTTGGAGCATTGAAAGAGACCCAATTTCTATGGGGATTTCTCCTGTGAAATTATTATTTGAAAGATCTATAATGTTGACAAGGTAAAGAATGATTGAAAAATTATAATATCTTCCCTTTATAGTTAGAGCGATGCTATCATCATACTTGTCAAAAGGCAACAAAGCAGGGCGGTCCTTTACAAGGGGACTATAAAATACTCGTTTGTCTCGACGAGTCAAATGCGGTCTCGAACGAGTTGTAGCATTTAAATTGCCAAAGGAGTGTGGAATTGGCCCTGATAATTTATTATTAGCAAGGTCGATAACATGTAGATAAGCAAGTTGCCCAAGCTCTGCAGGAATGTTACCGGAAAACATATTTGAGCGTAGTCGGAGTACCTCTAGGTCTAGAAAATTTTGTGCAATCCATGTAGGTATGCTACCCGAGAATTTATTATTGCCAAGATCAAGAAAAACTAGTGCACTGCATTTTTTCAATGATGATGGAAGAAGCCCATGTAGTTTATTATTGTTTAAGTGGAAAGACTCAAGCCAAATCAAATTTTCAATAGAGCTGGGAATTTCTCCCGAAAGCTTATTATTTGCCAGATTAATGGAGGAAAAGTAGTTTGTCTCCTGCCAACACGAAGGGATTTCACCTGATATTTGGTTGCTCGATAGATCGAGAATATCAAGTCGATGACAGTTGCAGATAAAGGACGGTATGCTCCCGTTAATATGGTTACGTGAGAGATCCAAGATTCTCAATTCTAGTGTGGGAAAGATTGATGGCAATGATCCTGATAAAGAATTACAAGCCAGATTCAAATAACGCAAGTAAGATAGCAAAACCAAGGAAGTTGGCAAAGTGCCGTTAATTTGATTTTGGGAGAGATTTATAAAAGAAGCAGAGTTATTCCAAAACCAATCAGGCAAGACGTCCTCGATGCTTGTGTTCGACATATCCAAATATTTAATGGAGTTTTGTGAACGGAGCCATCTTGGAAACGCAGGACCCAACTTACAAGAACTCAGTTTAATGGATCGGAGTTGAAAAGGAGGAACCCAATTGTGGTCTATTGAGATGACTAGGGAGTTTTCGAATAGATCAAGCTCACTTAGTTTGGTTAAGTTAGCGAAATGGAGTTCAGACATGGTACCCTCCAGGGAATTACTAGACAGAGAAAGAATAGTGAGGTTGGAAAGCTTGCCGATCTCAATGGGTACGGGACCTGAAAGTGAATTTACGTTAAGATAAAGCTCTCCTAGACCAGTCAAATTCCCAATCTCAACAGGTATGGGACCTGAAAGTGAATTATCGTTAAGATAAAGCACTCCTAGACTAGTCAAATTCCCAATCCCAGCAGGTATGACTCCGAAGAGTGAATTATGATCAAGATAAAGCTTTCTTAGACCAGTCAAATTCCCAATCCCAGCAGGTATGGGTCCAAAGAGTGAATTATCACGCAGATCGATAAGTTTTAGACTATTACAAATTCCAATCTCAGTGGGCACGGGACCTGAAAGTGAATTATCACTAAGATGAAGTTCTCTTAGACCAGTCAATTTTCCAATCCCAGCAGATATGGCACCATGAAGCATAGAAGAACTGAGATCAAGATAAGAGAGGTTGTGGAGTTTCCATAGCCAGTTGGGGAAGGTGGAGTTGAAGAGGTTGCGATGGAGATCGAGAGTGGCCAGTGTCGTGAGGTTGACATGGGAAAGAGAAGAGTGGAGATTGGTGAGGCCACAGTCTTGTAAATGTAGCTCCTCTAGTGAGGACAACATGTTCACCGCTTGAAGCCAATTGTGGGAGGACATGGAAAGTTTCATTAAGCTCATGTCGAGGTATCTCAAGGAAGTGAGACGCGAGAGCCAGTGCAGGCCATCGATCGTTAAGTCATATAGTGAATTTAGGTCGAGATAGCGGAGCCTGGACAGGTTGCCCAGCTGGGGAGGAATGGCTCCGCTGAAGTTGGACGAGGAGAGGTCGAGATACGTCAACTCGGTAAGGGAACCCAAAAATTTCGGGATTTGGATCCCACCGAAGTCATTGTAGCTGAGGTTGAGGCGCTCCAAATGAGTTAGAAGGAGCAAGGATGGTCTGATCTCACCTCCGATAGACGTCTCATAGTTATAAGGGTTGGAATTCTGGAGGTTGAGCTCCACGACATGGCCGGTTCTGTTGTCACAAACCACCCCGCTCCATCTGCAGCAGTCTACTCGGCCTTGCCATGATGACAAACGGCTGGAAGGATCCTTGACGATGCCGGTTTTGAAGTCGAGGAGGGCGTCCCTCTCGCCCTCTACGCACCCCTTCGTCGTCGGCGTTGTTGCCGCCGTGAACAAAAGAATGCTCGTAAGCCAAAGCCCGAAAGAGTTGTGCCGTGGCACAGGGTGTGTGCTTCTGCTGCAAGAGGCCATGCTATTTGGTGAATGCATAGTGTACTGAGAGATGGCAGGCCGTGGAGGACAAGTCCATATATAGAGTCGCTGTGTGGGCGTGATGGCCCTCCCATCCCAGACTCCAGTGAAACGCGGAGATTGATGCGCTGGTGGCGATAGAGATAAATAAAG